>NC_063188.1:29170397-29323148 GCF_023159225.1 Perognathus longimembris pacificus
AGAACTTCCAAAAAATGTAAGCCAAAATATCACTTTTATCTTTATAATTTGATTATCTCATATACATCATTATAGTGATGAGAAGCTGATTAATACAACTAACTCATCACTCTCATGTTGGGTGCTAAACATACCATCAGAATAAGGAATGTTGTCAAGAATGGAAAATTTAAGAAATTTTATTAACAATTTGAAGAAGCCAGACATTGTAAGTAATATAATAACCTGAGGAAGGAAGTCACTATTCTTCAGTCAAAACTCTCATAATTTTAATTACCTAAAGTTAGTAGATAAAATGAACTTTACTTTCTTTTAACAAGATACCCTATTCCCAAGACATATCAAAATATTGATTTTCAAGTTATCTAGAATCAGTTAAGACATAGTACCTTCTTACATGGTACAAAGTTTTAGGCAGGTAATTTTGATTGGATTCTCTTTTTATATGAACTTGAAAAACATATATACTTTTTCTGACTTAAAACCCAACTGGATGTCACACACACACAGACACAGACACACACACACACACACACACACACACACACACACACACCCTCAAGAAGTTGGCCTCCTATTTTAAGTCTATAGTTACAATCAAGAGATCTGAGTTCTAGTCTTAGATACATGTCTGTATATGTGATTTCAATAGAATCAGTGCAGTTTTCTGGTCTCAGTTTCTCTATCTCTAACATAAAAACCATGAGCTGGAGGATCTTTAATATTCACAGTGTCTATAATTTTCTATTGTTCTATAATTTGGGGTACTTAATGAGTAGTTTCGGCATCTTATGTATCTATAATGTGTTCTCGTCCAAAGGGATTCTCTGAATTTTCTACTGCTGTTTTAAGGTGAGAGGTTTTACATATCAAATTTTGAGTGTTTTCAATTTAAAATTTAGTTACTCTTTTTATACGTAAATTTCTACCATTGATATTATTATATTTCCAACATAAGATTCTGATTGGTAAAATGTCTATTGTCTAGACCATTTCCTTCCTTCCTTCTTCCTTCCTCCATTCCTTCCTTCTAGAGTGCTAGAGATCAAATCCAGAACTTCATGCATGCTAGACAGACAAGCATTTTAGGACTATATTACTTTTAGAGTTCTTATTTGGTCATAGAATATTCAGTGGACAAAGAGCTTTTGGTGTTTTTGTAACTAAATTCTTACTTTGCCATTTTATTTTTGCTCTGTTTTGGAAGATGAAAGCAAGGATATATAATCTGAAAAGCCAACTCATAAATGGATCATATTTCTAATGGAAAAATACAATAGGATTCCTAACCTATTTATCAATTAATTAGTGTGGCTGTGGGAAAGAAATTGAAAGCACAAATTTTTGTTTAAGATAGGGAAGCTTCTGTAACAAAACTAACTGTAAAACTGCAGTGACTTAAAAAGAAATGTATTTCTTTACTCAATGTCTATTGTTGAGGTGGCTGTGGTTAATGGTGCAAGGAACATTGGCCCTACACAACTTTTAAAAAACAGAATGCTAGCTGTAGTTGTTGATAGATTATTTCCAAGGTCACCCTAGAAGTGAATATACTTTTCGTACACTGAAAAAGGAGAATACAAAGGCAAGTAGACTATTTTAGAGTTAAGCTTAAAAGAAAATATGTTTTCCTAGTACATAATTCTGGCTATAAGTCAGTCACACGGTCATACCTAATTGCAAAAGAGACTGGGAATACAGTTCAGTCATATGCTCAGGAAGAAGGCCAAACACATTTCATGATAAACTGGACATCTCTCTCATATCTCATTTTAACTAGTGAAAAACAGCAAATTTGCAAATGCTCAGGTTTAGGAAATACTTAAAATTAGTTAGAGAACTCTGATAATTGCTGTTAGGTCTATCTGTAATACTCCACATCCATTTTGAATTTCAAATTTTTTCATCTATATTGAGATATAAAATATAACATAAAATCCAACCATTATTTTCAGTAAATGTATGCATGTGTGAAATGAATGTGATCCACTTTTAAAATAATTCTACTATTTGAAAAGGTATTCTGTACCCATTTGTGGATAGTCCAATTCCCATCTAAAGTCCCAGGGAACTAATATATTTTCCTTTTCTAGGTATTCATTAAAAATGAATTGTACAATACACTCTTTATCCACCAGCCTATTTTTACTAATAATATGTTTTGGAAGTCCATCTACATGGTCGCTTGTATCATCAGTTCATTTATTTTCCCTCATTGCATGGGTGGGCCAGTTTACTTATCCTCCCACTAACTGGTAGGGTAGGCATTAGAGTTGGTTCTAGTTTGAAGTCATCACAAATAAAACTACTTTGAACACTTTTTAAAAAGCCTTAGCAAGTAAGTAACTCAGTGATAGAGTGCACAAGTTCCTGGGTTCAAACTCTAGTACTATCAAAAGCACACATTATTGTATTAATAAAATGAGTGATGTAGAGCAACTAAGAGAATACCTTGGATATTATTAAACTTAATTTAGTCATACTTATTTATTCCCTTAAAATGATTTGCATATCATGAGTTTCTGTAAATCATCTTGCACTAAATGCTCTAATTTATACCATAAACGATATGAGGAACTGTCAAGATATTAGTTGGTGCCCTGCTGTACTTTTAAAATTTTTGACTCTCAATCATTTGAGTAGCTAATCTGGGGTGTTTGAGTCTGTTTTCATACTTATATATAAAATCTTTAAACATGGTATTTTATGTAACAACTTACAATGTATCATAAAAATATTATCTGATCTATATACAGAAAAAAACTTACCCACAATAGAAAAAGAAATGGCTGTTTGAGGCAACTCTACATAATCCCAGTAGGATAGGAAGTTCAAGGTCACCCTGGGCTAAGTAGCAATACCTTTACTCAAGAATAATGACAAAAGTAAAGTCCAAAACTCAAGAAAGACATGTGTTTCCTTTGTCACCATAACTACTTATGTTGATCAAATTCTAAAGAGTATATTTACTTTTATTTTGAACTTTGGAGAGTCAATTTTCAAGTCTCCTTTGACAGGATATGTAAAGAAGAACAAAACCGGGGCTGGGGATATGGCCTAGTGGCAAGAGTGCTTGCCTTGTATACATGTGGCCCTGGGTTCGATTCCCCAGCACCACATATACAGAAAACGGCCAGAAGTGGCGCTGTGGCTCAAGTGGCAGAATGCTACCCTTGAGCAAGAAGAAGCCAGGGACAGTGCTCAGGCCCTGAGTCCAAGGCCCAGGACTGGCCAAAAAAAAAAAAAAAAAAAAAAAGAAGAAGAAGAAGAACAAAACCCACATGTGTAAGCAGTAAGTTTCAGTACAAAGATGTGTCTTGTGAAAATTATTTTCAGCTCTTCTTTCCTATGGTTGACAATCTTTTTTTTTTTTTTTTTTTTTTTTTTTTGGCCAGTCCTGGGGCTTGGACTCAGGGCCTGAGCACTGTCCCTGGCTTCTTTTTTTGCTCAAGGCTAGCACTCTGCCACTTGAGCCACAGCGCCACTTCTGGCCATTTTCTGTATATGTGGTGCTGGGGAATCGAACCCAGGGCCTTATGTATATGAGGCAGGCACTCTTGCCACTAGGCCATATCCCCAGCCCAGTTGACAATCTTTTTATCTTCATTAAAGATGGCATGATGCTATGTCTGAAAAGGACAAAATTCATTGATAAATGACAGATGACGCCATTCGTAACATATGTGATGATTATGGTTATTTTCATTAAAAATAATGCAACTAAAATTGTAGCCAATTAACTTTTCAATTTTTGAAAGTTTGATAAGTTTTCTATTGTACTGTGGTAACTATTTTTTCAATTTAAAATTATACAAATTTAAAATTCTAATTGTACACATGTATAAAGGTTGACTGATAGTCAAGAAAACAAAAATCTATTTGTTAGGGCAAATCAACAATTGAGTTTAAGATTCTTGGTCATGATATGTTATGGTGTTGTTATGGTACAGTATGTCACTGTTGTTATGCCAGGTGTAGGTGACTTATATCTAAAATTCTAGTTGCTCAGGAGGCTGAGATTAGTGGATCACAATTTAAAGTCAGCATTAATGGAAAAGCCCTTGAGCTATCATCTCTATAATTAACCAGCAAAATGCCAGGCTGGAGGTGTGGCTCAAGTGTTAGAGCACTAACTATAAGCAAAAAATCTGAGTGAAAGGCCAGTATTGGTAAATATTGGTAAATAAAATGATTCTTTTGGTACCAATTTTATTATGTAAATATTCTTTCAGTCTTTTTTAAAAAGGTACTTTATAATTTTACTGTATCTAAGAAATCTACATCAATGATGAATTCAGATCCTGATAAGATTCATATAGGTGTGTGTGTGTGTGTGTGTGTGTGTGTGTGTGTGTGTGTGTGTGATCAAACCCAGGATCTGATGCATGTTAGTAAGTGTTCTACCACTGAAGTACATTATAAGTCCATATTCATTTATTTCCATTGTGTTTCTTTTAAAAGCTCTGAAGTAATAGCTTCAAATGCCTTTTTTTTCTGTTGTTGTCATTCATTTGTTTTTCTTGGTGCTAGTACTAGGACTTGGCCTTAGGGCCTGGGTACTGTCCCCCAGCTTTGCCCAAAACTAACACTCTACTCACTGAGCCTTTGCTCCACTTCTGGCTTCCTTTTGATGTTTAATTGGAGATGAGATTCTTGTGGAATTTCTTTCCTGGACTGGCATCAAACCATGACCCACAAATTTCAGCCTCCTTAAATGCCTTTGATTATTAAACATAGCCAAGATATGATTATGTTCTAAATTTAAGGTTTTTGATTTAATTGAGATGTTCACACATTTTACAGAACACAGTCTATATCTAGCTGCTAATCAAATAATGATTACTATTAATGAACAACTCAGTGATTTACTGCTTTGATTTCTCTGGCATTCTTGCTTTCCTTTGTTGCCATTGAAGAAACCAGACAAGATATGCTATTGTTTTACAGGTGGTAATTTTACAGGTAGTAATTTTCATGCTCAATTGATTGACAGAAATGGCTGAACAAAATGTAAGGAAATAATGATTTAACAGTAGGCATAAGGCTCCTTACTCCCTATTTCCTATAGTCCTATACTTAGAACATAGCCCATTCCTCTTATTTTTCCTTATGAGGCTGGAAAGAAGTCTTACTAATTAAAGTAATTTATGTCTGAACACTATGTTTCTTAGGTTTCAAAGTCTAACTTACTAGGTATTTCTGTGGAGTCTATCACTTAGAATACTTTCTGCAAAAAGAGATATGCTTTTACTATACAATTTGCTTTCTGTGATTATTAATACCCTGAATTGCTTTTTGTTTCCAATTTAAATGAAAGATGAGCACTGATGTGTATGGTAATTTAAAAATATAACATGAAAAAAGAACTGAAGAGAATATTTTAATACTTTAATGGATTTTTAAAAATCTCAATGACCTAGAACATATTTAGCTTCATTCTTTTGCAAATGACCTAGTCATATCTTTTCCCTATGAATTAACTTATACTTCAAGTTTAATTTATTATTCTTCTTTAATGAGATTAGAACAATGAAACTGTGGCTTCTATGAGCTGGAAAATCTCAACAAGGAATATAAGTAAAGACAGGAAAGAAAAAAGAGATAAATGTTTTCCATTATTAAAAATTTGAAATAAAGATTTTCAACTTTTACCTAATAGAATATTTCAGTTTTCAAAAATATATTACTAAAGAAATTTTATGAACATTTTCCTTTCTGTGAACAATGGCATCCTGTTTTCTATTTCTTGTAACAACACATGAGGATTTCTGCAAAAAGTGAAACTGAGAATTTGTATAGGTATAAAATGGCTGTCGTATTTGGGATCATTAGGAATTCTTAGAGACCTTACAAGACAGAAATTACAGTATTGGTAACAAGGCTGATTTTTCTCCCCAAACTCTCCCACAAGTTTCAGAAGTTGTCTTAATACTAATATAGATGGTCTTTAAATTACAATTTTTGAGTTACATTTCTTACTTCATGATTTTTTTTTACTTCATGAAGTGATATTTTGAGTAGGAATTATACATCTAATTCTAAAATTTGTTGTGTTTTAGGGATGCTGAATATGGTATGATATCTGTAAAAATGCTGGCAGCTATAGCAGCTATAGTCGTTCATGGGATCCTGAAAATATGTAATTATATGATACTATGCAATGAGTTGCCAGTGGTTTGGAAATAGGCATTCAATAAATAACATGGTAATCAACATTTATTGTAAAATTGTCTTTCCGTTAGATGTTTTTGCCCAATTATAATCTTTTTTTTCTTATTTATTGTCAAAGTGATGTACAGAGAGGTCACAGTTTCATACATTAGGCATTGGATACATTTATTGTACTGTTTGTTACCTCCTCCCTCATCCCCATTCCCCTATCCCCCTTTCCCTCTCCCTCCATGACTTGTTCAGTTGGTTTACACCAAAAGGTTTTGCAAGTATTGCTTTTGTAGTCGTTTGTCTTTTTATTCTGTGTCTCTAGATTTTGGCATTCCCTTTCACTTTCCTAGTTCTAATACCAGTATATACAGTTTTTAATGTACTCAGATAAGATACAGTGATAGTGCAGGTACAACCACGGGAAGGGGATACAAGAGGCCACAGATTAGGAAAAGATCTTTACTGGCCATACAACAGACAAAGGCATCTTATCTAAAATATATGCAGAACTAAAAAAATTAATTCCTCCAAAACAAAACCGCAAAGAACCAGCAGCCCCCTCAACAAGTGAGCTAAAGACTTAAAAAGAGACTTCTCTTATGAGGAAATGAGAATGGTCAAGAGATATATGAAAAAGTGCTCTACATCATTGGCCATAAAAGAAATGCAAATCAAAACAACATTGAGATTCCATCTCACCCCAGTAAGAATGTCCTATATCAAGAAAACTAACAATAATAAATGTTGGAGGGGATGTGGCCAAAAGGGAACCCTACTTCATTGTTGGTGGGAATATAAACTAGTTCATCCACTCTGGAAAGTTGTATGGAGATTCCTCAGAAGGCTAAACATAGAGCTCCCCTATGATCCAGCAACCCCACTTTTGGGCATCTACCCAAAAGAACACAAACAAGAACACACTAAAGCCACCAGCACAACAATGTTCATCACAGCACAATCTGTCATAGCTAAAATATGGAACCAACCCAGATGCCCCTCAGTAGACGAGTGGATCAGGAAAATGTGGTACATATACACAATGGAATTTTATGCCTCTATCAGAAAACATGATATTGCCTCATTCGTAAGGAAATGGAAGGACTTGGAAAAAATTATACTAAGTGAAGTGAGCCAGACACAAAGAAACATGGACTCTATGGTCTCCTTCATAGGGAATAATTAGCACAGGTTTAGAGTAGTCACAACAGAGTATCACAAGAGCCTAATAGCTATGCCCCTATGAACACACAAAATGATGCTAAGTGAAATGAACTCCATGTTATAGAAATGAGTGATATATCGCTGTTGTAATTACTGTCCAATTATAGTCTAATGTACATGTTCTAATCATATCTAATATAGATTAGTCTGTTTGGAAGTTAGATTTCTTACTGTATTTTTTAAAATGAAGCAGGGTGACACATGACTGGAATAGCAGCACTTAGGAGGCTGTGGCAGGATTGTGAGATTGTAGCCAGCATGAGCTATGTCATGACTTGGAGGCTAATCTGGGTCATATGGTGTGACTCTGTCTCAAAAATAAAAATAAACAGAAAGAAAAGAAAAGAAGTAAGCAAAGAAAATAACGACAAGAAAAAGCAAAACTGCATTTTCAATTTATATTACAGTCAGCCTAGGATGAATTTACCAGAAGCTAAGTTTATTATATCAGTTGTAAAATAGAACAGTTCACATGCACTTCTGTTAAAATAACAGCACATAATAAGAAGCAGAGTGCCTAGCATTGTGAAGCAGGGAACTTTATAGAGAAATTTACAGAAATGAGTTTTTTTAGATTAATAATTCTACTTCAAACATCTTAAATATGCTCTGATAAAATCCTCCAAGTATTGAACAGTATTGTGACCATTGATACTTCATTTTTATTTGTGCTTCCTGCTTCCTAATATGATGAATGTAATCCTGAACCTTTTGTCAGATCAATTGTTTATAAAATCCATAATGAGGCTACTAGTGAACTATGGCATTGGGAAATAAGTAGCAGCTCCTAGCAGAAACAAGAAAGTTAAATTGAAGCCTCTTTTTGGGAATACCTCTTAAACAATACTGGTCATCACTTGAACATCTGAAAGTAGATTTTAACAGTGAGTCTGCTAAGACTTTTGTTTCAGTATCACTAGTGATTCAATTAATGGAAATTATTTGTGTTTCCACTCATGCCATGAATTTCTCTCATCTTTTAGTACCTAAGAGCATTACTCATTTGTGGTAGCCCAGTGTACATATATGTAGATTGAGGGAACTTCAATTCATGAGCTGTTTGAATTCTTTCCCACCCTATCCTTGCCCCATCCCTTCAAAAGTGAAGGAAAATAATGTCTCAAATTTTATGAGAGAGTTATTTCAGCTTTGTAAAATGTCATTTTCAGGAAATAGATGAACCTGGAAAAAATAAAAAGAAATCCACATGGAACTACAAAAGGCCCCAAATCACACAAGCAATCATGATTACAAACAAAGTGCTGAAGGTATACTAATACCAAACAATAACCCAAAACTGTACTACAGTGCTAGAGTAATGACAAACAGTTTTGTACAGACCCAAAAACAGGTCTTCATACCAATGGGAGCAAATAGAAGACCAAGAAATAAACCCATAGGCCTATAATTATCTAATATTCAAAAAGGGAGCCAAAACATAAGCAGGAAGAAAGATATCCTCTTCCATAAATGGTGCTGGCAAAACTGGATATAATCATGAAGAAAGCTAAAACTGGATTCCTATTTATCAACTCGCACCAGTACCAATTTAAAATGGATTGAAAACCTCAATGTAAGGCCTGAAACCATGAAAAAGTTAGAGGAAGGAGTAGGAGAAACATTAATACTATTTGGCACATGTAAGAATTTTCTGGGTAAAGATCCAGAAGTACAGCAAATCAAAGACAAACTTGATAAATGGAATTGCATCAAACTAAAAAGTTTCTCCATGGCAAAGCACATAGCCGAAATGCTAAAAAGACACTCTACATAATGAGAAAAGATCTTTGCTAGATATATTTAATACAATGACCCAGTATCTGGAATATATAGAAAGCTTAAAAACTAAACCCTTAAAGAACCAAAGCCCAATTTATATGTGGGCTAACGAACTAGAGTCTTCTCAAAAGAAGTAAAATTGGCCCACAGAAGTTTGCAGAAATGTTCAATAATATCTGGCCATAACATAAATACAAATCAACACAATGTTGGGACTCCATTTCATCAGAATGGTCATTATCAAGAAGACAAACAATAACAGATGTTGGTGTGAATGTGGGTATAAAAGAACACCAATGCACTGTTATTGGCACTGTAGACTTGGTCAACCACTCAAGAAAGCAGTATGGAGGCTCCTTAAAGAACGTAACATAGAAGTACCCTATGATCCAGCAATTCTACTCTGGGACATTTATCTGAAAGATTATAAACAAGGATACAGTAAAGTCAAAAGCACAACAATGTTCAGTGAACAGTCTTCACCGTAGCATTCAATGCAAATCCCTTTAACAGATGAATGTGTGCCACATTTTCTTGACCAACATTGGTATATACAGAGACTAGAATATTGCTCATCCATTCAAAAGAATGATATTATATAATTTGCAAAAAAGTAGAAGAACCTGGAAAAATATTAAGTGAAGTTAGATACAGAGACGCAAAGGTTGCTTGTTTTCACTCATGTAGAAGCTAGTATTAGTTTATAAAAATATATACTTTATAAACATATAAGTAAATACATTGAATGGTATGAAAGTGTATACCACTGTATTAACTGACATAAGGTAAATTCAAGGGAGAACTCAAATAGTGTAAAGAATGTTAAAGTCAAAATTAAACAAAGGTAAAGTCAAAATTCAACAAAATAAACACCAGGAAATGAGTACTTAAAACAAGTAGGGTAAGGAGAAGGGGAAAGGGGTAGAAGAATAAAAGGTGGACAATTCAGTCAAGAATTCAAAGTAGGTGTGGACTTCCGGGAAGACAGCAGAGCAGCTGCAGTGCAGTAGCTCAGCTCCCTCCAGCACCGCAGATTTTGCACCTCATAGAAACTTTTACCACTAGAAATACAACCAGCGTAAGTTGTAACAGTACATGGATTCTGGCAAGGAAGGAAAAATCGACTTTGCACGACTGAAAACACAGATTCGAGCTCTGGGCGGTGTCCCACCACCACGCCAGTGTCGGCGACCCCGGCACAGTGCCCATCACAGCAACCCGCACTCCACGGAGGTAAAGCACACAGCGGAGACCAGCCGGCGCCTGAGCACGGACGACCTGAAATTGCCGAGAAAGCGTGAGTATCCATGAAAGATATTCTCAATCGCGACCACAGAGCAACTCCGGCAAGGCAGCCCTGCCCCCACCGCCAGAGCAAAGCGCCATCTTTGCCACTGGCATAGGGTCAGACCACATTGGAACTAAAGCGGGCCTGGGAAAAGCGAGGTCAAATTAGCCATCTTTGAAAGGGGCAAGAGGGACCAATCAGCGAGAGCCAACTCCACCCAGGAGAATGCCCCCTGCCCAGGCGGGAGGCGTGCCCTGGGCCTCGGATTAGCCCGAAGTGCCCCGCCCCGCCCGCCGGAACTTCTAAATTTAAAGCAAAAACAGCTACCAGCTCCCAGCAGCAGGGAAACACCAGACGGAGGAACCTGAGACAGTTAAACGGTCCCGTCACAGAGGAAGCCCAATTCCCACCCCGAAAAGGAGCTGCTTTCCAAAGCCAACTCCGCGAAGGAGGCTGCCTGGTGCAGGAGGCAGAAGCCTTGCACAGGCAAGCACCTCTCAGCTGGGTAAAACAGGCCAGAGGCGCCCCTCCCTGCTGAGTTCACAGCCTATTCAAAGGCAGGCTGTAAAGGCAGCAGCCCTGCAACAAACAGAGGAGCAAGCTGAATTCTGCCAAACCCAGAAAATCAGGACCATAGACTGCAGACCATCATAAGGAAACCAGAGACTGGGGAAAGACAACCCAAACAAGGAAGACTCCATTTTTTTTCTTTATCTTTTCACCATTTCTTAAAATTAAAAAAAAAAAAAAATTTTCAGTTCGGAAACGTCGTCTTTTTTTTTTTTCCTTTTTTTTTCCCCCCATGTTTTCTATTTTTACCAGTTTATTTTATCAAGTTTTTTTTCTTTTCTGTTTGTTTGGGTTGTTCCTTTGCTGTTTTTTTTAAATTTTTTTTCCTTTTTATTTTATCTTCTTTTTAAAATAATTTTTCTCTGTTGTGTGCGTCTGTCTCCCACTACTTTTACTTTATTTCTCTCTCTGAATTCTCTTTCTTTAAAACTTACTTTCCTATGAAGAACACCTCCACTCTTTTCTGCTAACTCTCCATTATCTATCACTGCAACCTTATTCTCTGTACTGATTCTACTCTTCTCGACACTTCCAAGTCACTGAAACTAAACCAAAATCACCACCTCCCCTCCCCAATACATTTTACTCTATACTCTTTACTACCTCCAACTTACCCTCCTGACTTACTGCCTGTACCTCCAGTCTCCAATGACTCCTGGTTATTGGATAGAGGGTATCCCAGCTTAATACGAGTGAATCAAAGGGGTTCATAGAGAAAGCCAGTCCTAAAAGATCTTAATATAAAACAAGAATTGCGAATAGGGTTGTAACAGTAAATAAGTAACTACTGAATACAGGGCCCAGGATCAGTTGTTATATTGAGATTATATTTTTTAAGAACACCAAATCTAATTTTATAGACAGGTATACAGGGTATCTGTACATAATTGTGAACTTGTAAGATTTACACAACAGTGCCTGGTAAGGGCTGTGTTGGGTCTTAAACGGTGCTCACAGGTGCTGGTAGACTGGCATCCCCAATTCAAATGGGCAGAAGAAACACAAGAAAGATGGCAAACAGGGGCTGGGGATATAGCCTAGTGGCAAGAGTGCCTGCCTCGGATACACGAGGCCCTAGGTTCGATTCCCAGCACCACATATACAGAAAACGGCCAGAAGTGGCGCTGTGGCTAAAGTGGCAGAGTGCTAGCCTTGAGCGGGAAGAAGCCAGGGACAGTGCTCAGGCCCTGAGTCCAAGGCCCAGGACTGGCCAAAAAAAAAAAAAAAAAGAAAGATGGCAAACAATGAAGTCTTATCTCCAACTCAAAACAAGCAGGAAGCAGAGCAGTCAATCAAAGACATAGAAGAGAACCCTCAAAATGCTCTACAAAGTCTACTGATAAACATGATAAATGAAAAGTTCGAATCTCTTCAGTCAATTATTCAGGAGTGTGAGGAGGAAAAGCAAAAATTAATGGAGAATTTCATGGCATCCACAAATAGAAAGATAAATGAACTTCAAGAGTCAAATGAAAAGATAGCTAACCAGCTTAAAGATTTGAGAGACAACTCTCAAACCAAAGTAATGAAGTTAATGAAGTAAAGAAGTCCATACAAGACCTAAGAAATAACATGGAAATTATCAGGAAAGACCAGTCAGAAGCAAAAGAGATTTGAAATCAAGTAACTAGCCTACAGTCCCGACTAACTGAAGCACAGGATCGAATTTCGGGAGCTGAAGATTCCTTAGATTCTATGGAGAAAGATCAAAAATCAATACAAATCCAGTCCAATCAACAAAATAGATCGCTACAGGAGATTCAAGACACGATCAGGAAGCCCAATTTAAGGATAATAGGTATTGAGGAAAACTTGGAGAAAGAGGTTAATGGGATAGGCAACCTATTTAACAGAATATTAGCTGAGAACTTCCCAAATATCCAGAACAAAAGGCCTATACAAATACAAGAAGCATTTAGAACCCCAAATCGACCAGACCAGAATAGGACATCCCACCGACACATTGTGATCAAAACAGCTTCAGCAGAGTGCAAGGAAAAAATACTCAAAGCTGTTAGGGCAAAGAAAACAATAACATATAAAGGAAAAGCAATCAGAATTACCCCAGACTTCTCAGCAGAGACCATGAAAGCAAGGAGAGCCTGGAATGAAGTATACCAAACTCTAAATAAAAATAACTACCAACCAAGAATTCTGTACCCAGCCAAACTCTCCTTCATAGCAGAAGGTCAAATAAAAGTCTTCCACAATAAGGAAAAACTGAAACAATATATTTCCACCAAACCAGCTTTACACAAAATCCTTAAAGATGTACTATACAGGGAAAATAATCAAGATCCCAATACAAACAGAGAAATGAGCACTAATTAGTAAACATCAGATCAAGAAATGGGAAGACACAGCTTTAAACAAGATAGTGATAATGAAAGGAACAAACAATCATCTCTCAATCCTAACTGTCAACATTAATGGACTTAATTCTCCAATCAAACGACCTAGGCTCATGAGTTGGATCAAAAGTCAAGATCCATCTTTCTGCTGCCTCCAAGAGACACATCTATCCAGCAAAAGTAAACATCTTCTAAAAGTGAAAGGCTGGAAACAAATCTATCAAGCAAATGGCCCCCATAAGCAGGCTGGAGTTGCAATCCTCGTATCAGACAAAATTGACTTCAAATTAAAAAAGGTAAGAAGAGACAACGAAGGTTACTACATACTAGTAAAAGGATCTCTCCTACAGGAAGAAATAACCATCCTAAATAGCTACACACCAAATACAGGAGCGCCCAACTTCATCAAACAAACACTACTGGCTCTAAAATCACTCATAGACCCAAACACATTGATAGTTGGGGACTTTAACACTCCACTATCACCTCTGGACAGATCAACACGCCAAAAACTGAACAAAGAAACCACAGAAATAAACAATTGCGTAGACCAACTAGACTTAATCCACATCTACAGAATATTCCACCCAGCAAGGACAGAATACACATTCTTTTCGGCAGCACATGGAACATTCTCCAAAACAGATCACATCTTAGGGCACAAAGAAAATCTGTACAAATTCAGAAGTATCAAAACCATTCCCTGCATTCTCTCAGACCACAATGGAATAAAATTAGAGCTCAACTCAAGCAGCCACCACAGAAATTGCTACAATTCATGGAGACTAAACAACACATTGCTGAACCATCAGAGAGTCATTGAAGAAATTAAAACGGAAATTCAAATGTTTATGGAATTCAACCAAGTTGAGGACACAAAGTACCAGCTCCTTTGGGACACAGCAAAGGCATTACTCAGAGGAAAATTTATATCTCTGAGTGCATACATCAACGTATTGGAGAAACAGCAACTCAATAATTTAAGGTAGCACCTTAATTTCCTTGAGAGAGAACAAGCCAAACCCCAAGTCAATAGACGGAAGCAAATAATTAAAATCAAATCAGAAATAAATCAGAGACAAAAAAAAACTTCGAAAGAATCAACAAAACAAAGAGTTGCTTCTTTGAAAAAAATCAACAAGATAGAAAGACTCCTGGCAAACCTGACCAAAAAAGAAAGGCAGCACGCTCAAATAAACAAGATAAGAGATAAAACAGGTAACATCACCACAGAAATAACCAAAATTCAGAAAATAATAAGGGAATATTTTGCAAACCTTTATGCCAACAAATTCGAGAACTTGGAAGGAATGGACGATTTCCTGGAAAAAATTAATATCCCCCAACTAAACCATGAAGATTTAAACCTCCTAAAGAGACCCATATCCAGTATTTAAATAGAAACGGCAATAAAGGATCTCCCATCCAAGAAAAGCCCAGGTCCAGACAGATTCACTGCAGAATTCTACAAGACCTTCAAAACAGAACTCACACCAATATTTCTCAAACTCTTCAATGAAATTGAAAGAGAACGTTCACTTCTAGACTCATTCTATGAAGCCAGTATAACCCTCATCCCAAAACCAGGCAGAGACTCATCACGGAAAGAGGACTATAGACCGATCTCCTGATGAACATAGACTCAAAAATTCTCAACAAAATTCTGGCCAATCAACTTCAACAGGTCATCAAAAAAATCATACTCCACGATCAAAATGGATTCATCTCAGGGATGCAAAGTTGGTTTAATATGCGCATCTCAATTAATGTAATCCACCACATCAACCGGAGCAAGATAAAGAACCACATGGTTTTATCTCTGGATGTGGAAAAAGCGTTTGATTAAATCCAGCACCCATTTATGCTAAAAGCCCTGGAAAAACTGGGATTCCAGGGAACATTCCTGAATATAATCAAGGCAGTTTATGACAAACCAACAGCAAGCATAACTCTAAATGTTGAAAAATTAAAGCCATTCCCTTTAAAATCAGGAACAAGGCAGGGATGTTCACTCTCTCCCCTGCTCTTCAACATAGTACTAGAATTCCTAGCCAGAGCAATCAGGCAAGAAGAAAATATAAAGGGGATCCAAGTAGGTAAAGATGAAGTTAAACTCTCTCTCTTCGCAGATGACATGATCCTATACCTAAAGAATCCCATAGACTCTACCCCCAAACTACTAGAGCTGATGCAAAACTTTGGCAAAGTTGCAGGATATAAAATAAACCCTCAAAAAACAACGGCCTTTCTGTATGCTAACGACCCGAAGACCGAGGCTGATATCAGGAAAGCAACCCCCTTTGCAATAGCCTCCAAAAACATAAAATACCTAGGAATAACCTTAACCAAAGAAGTGAAAGACCTCTTTGAGGAGAACTTTAAAACCTTGAAAAACGAAATTAAGTCAGAACTAAGGAAATGGAAAAACCTCCCATGCTCCTCGATTGAGAGGATTAATATAATCAAAATGGCAATATTGTCAAAGGCTATGTACAAATTCAATGCAATACCCATTAATATCCCAACACCATTTTTTAATGAAATAGAGGAAGCAATCCAGAAATTCATATGGAACAATAAAAGACCTAGAATAGCAAAAACAATCCTAAGCAGAAAGAACAGTGCTGGAGGAATTACAATACCCAACTTCAAGCTGTATTATAAAGCTATAGTAATAAAAACAGCTTGGTATTGGCACCGGAACAGGCCTGAAGACCAATGGAACAGAATTGAAGACCCAGGAATGAACCCACAGAACTACGCTTACTTAATCTTTAATAAAGGGGCTAAAACAATAGTTTGGAAGAAAGATAGCCTCTTTAACAAATTGTGCTGGAAAACTGGCTCAACACAAGCAACAAACTAAAACTAGATCCTTATATATCACCCTGCACCAAAATCAATTCCAAATGGATTAAAGACCTTGAAATCAAAACAGACACCCTGAAAACTCTAAAGGAAGAAGTAGGAGAAACACTTGGGCTCCTTGGCGCAGGACGGAACTTTCTGAACACAGACCCAGAAAAGCTACAAATCAAAGAAAGGTTGGACAAATGGGACTGCATCAAACTGCAGAGCTTCTGCACGGCAAAGGACATAGCTTGCAAGATAAACAGAAAGCCCACAGACTGGGAGAAGATCTTTACCGGCCATTCAACGGACAAAGACCTCATATCTAAAATATATGCAGAACTAAAAAAATTACCTTCCTCCAAAACAAAACCGCAAAGAACTAATAGCCCACTCATCAAGTGGGCTAAAGACCTACAAAGAGACTTCTCTGATGAGGAAATGAGAATGGCCAAGAGACATATGAAAAAGTGCTCTACATCACTGGCCATAAAGGAAATGCAAATCAAAACAACATTGAGATTCCATCTCACCCCAGTAAGAATGTCATATATCAAGAAAACTAACAATAACAGTTGTTGGAGGGGATGTGGCCAAAAGGGAACCCTACTTCATTGTTGGTGGGAATGTAAAATGGTTCAGCCACTCTGGCAAGCAGTAAGGAGATTCCTCAGAAGACTAAATGTAGAACTCCTCTATGACCCAGCAACCCCACTTTTGGGTATTTATCCAAAAAACCACAAACAAAATCACAGTAAAGCCACCAGCACAACAATGTTCATTGCAGCACAATTTGTCATAGCGAGAATCTGGAACCAACCCAGATGCCCCTCCATAGACGACTGGATCTGGAAAATGTGGTACATATACACAATGGAATTTTAGGCCTCTATCAGAAAGAATGACATTGCCCCATTTGTAAGGAAATGGAATGACTTGGAAAAAATTAAACTAAGTGAAGTGAGCCAGACCCAAAGAAACATGGACTCTATGGTCTCCCTTATTGGGAATAATTAGCACAGGTTTAGGCAAGTCAGAGCAGAGCATCACAAGAGCCCAATAGCTATACCCTTATGATCACATAAGATGATGCTAAGTGAAATGAAGTCCATTTTATGGAAATGATTGTTATATCACAGTTGTAACTACTTTCAACATCCCATGTTTATCTGTAGTTTCTACTATTGATGATGTTCGTGTATAACCTTCGTGTGATTGTATCTACATTATCTCTGTAATCTTATCTGAGTGCATGGGAAACAGTGTGTACTGGTATTAGAATTAGGAAATTGAGGGGCTGGGGATATAGCCTAGTGGCAAGAGTGCCTGCCTCGGATACACGAGGCCCTAGGTTCGATTCCCCAGCACCACGTATGCAGAAAACGGCCAGAAGCGGCGCTGTGGCTCAAGTGGCAGAGTGCTAGCCTTGAGCGGGAAGAAGCCAGGGACAGTGCTCAGGCCCTGAGTCCAAGGCCCAGGACTGGCCAAAAAAAAAAAAAAAAAAGAATTAGGAAATTGAAAGGGAATACCAAAATTGAGAGACAAAGGGTAAAATAAGAGAAACAACAACAAAAGCAATACTTGCAAAACTGTTTGGTGTAAGTGAACTGAACACCTCAGGGGGGGAAAGGGGGAGGGGGGAGGGGGACAAGGTAACAAACAGTACAAGAAATGTATCCAATGCCTAACGTATGGAACTGTAACCTCTCTGTACATCAGTTTTATAATAAAAACTTAAAAAAAAAAGAATTCAAAGTATATCCTACAAAATTAAGAAGAGTGAGGGAATGGATGGCTTGGGACAGGTGGATGAGAACACAGAAAGGGATGCCATTGATTAGGAAGCGTTATATTCATAAACTTCTTTGTTAAATGGCAACTCCTGTATAACTATTCAAAGATGAGTAAACTTTTTTAAAAAGATAAAAGAAGTTTGCTTAAAATTCCCTTTAACTTCCTTGCCTTGAAATTCCTATAGTCATTGTTAGTCTCTATTTTAATAAACGTTATAGATGCATTGGCTAAAATGTAAATCTTATCTGGGATATATATATATGTATATGTATATATATATATATATATATATATATATATATATATATATCAAGTTGTTTTTCTTTATTAGCATCTTCTACATTTGATTTTTTCCCACCTAGCACTCAACTTCTGACATATGGAAATAGACATCAGAGATATAATCAATGTCAAGGAGTAAGAATTGATGGGAAGGATCAGGAATAGAGCAGAGAGGATAGTAACATAGTAAGTTTGGCATACCATAATGAATGTTATGTATAGAAATATAGTAATAATTGGCTACAAGATGATGGGGAAAATATGTTAAGGAAAATTATAAGATAAAGAGAAATTATGTGTTGCATATTCTGTGGGCAATAGTTTTCAAATAGGTCACTTTGTCCTCAAAATAACCTTAGATCAAATACAGTTCTCACCAAAAACAAGTTCACAGATGAGAAACCAGGTAAAATCTGATTCAGTAGGAGCAGAGTTAGGAATTGAAATGAAAGTATGAAGAACACATTTCTAAAGTTCTTCTTTTAAAAATAAAGATGAACAGTCCTCACCAAAGATTCAATTTTGATACTTTTGCATAAGTAATTTCTTGATTTTCATTGAAGTGACTTAGGTTTAAAATTGAAAGTGGCAAATCCAATTTATGATAGAAATTTTCTACAATTGAGATATATGACACCAGGGAACTGGCTTCAAATTGGTAAACTTACAAAGATATTAAGACTAAGCAAAAGACTGAAAATTAATGGCACAGAAACACTGAAATCTATATTATTCTCTGAAGAATTGAATTTACATCAAAGGAACTTTCCACAACAAATATGAAAGGCCAAGAAACCATTTTCTCCTTAATGAATGATCTTCATCAAATAGTCATTAAAAATTAGTGAAAGTTTAGAGGCATTGCTCTGTTGGTAGAGTGCTAGTCAGTGAATGAATGTGTCAGGTAATAAGTTCGAGTCCTGATCTCACAAAAAAAAAAATCTTCATATCTGTATACTGATATTTTGACTCTTTCAAATTTAATTACTGATCAGCACATGATATTCCCTTAGAAATTCAGATTAACAGCAAACTTAACTAGCTAAGCATTTGTGTTAAAAATGGGATTGTCTTGTAAAAAATTATCACTTTTAAATTAGAATGTGAAACAATGACATATTAATTGGAATTAAGGAAGTTGGAATTAAGGAAGAGTTCTCATGGTACATATCTGATAAAAAGTTAGTAGCTTCATTACTGGCATCATTATGCCCTAACATTTCAAAATACAGTCCTATTTGTATTATCATGGTAGAAATTTTCAGAGAAAATATCAATTTGGCTTCCTGTAGGATTTTTGTATTGTTTTCCATAACAACTACCTAAATTGACATACTAACTCTTATCATTCGTTTCCTGGCTACCATTTGTACATCATCTAGAAAAAAAAATCAGTTCAATAATCAAGCTGTTTAGAAAAGCCAAGTAGTGCAAGACATCAGCAAAAATGCTATGTAGAAAAACATTTGATTTTTTTTTTTTGGCCAGTCCTGAGACTCAGGACCTGAGCACTGTCCCTGGCTTCTTTTTCCTCAAGGCTAGCACTCTGCCACTTGAGCAACAGCACCACTTCTGGCCATTTTTCTGTATATGGGGTTCTGGGGAATTGAACCCAGGGCTTCATGTATAAGAGCCAAGCACTCTTGCTACTAGGCCATATCCCGAGCCCCTAGAAAAACATTTGAAAATCAAATAATAATTGTTAGAATTATTTACAATCCCAAGTAAGAAAATATTGAATGATATATGCAAAATATTAATGTATAATATATATCCTTTAAATAATATATTCCCATGGCATTATAAATATATTAATGTAGGTACCAAAATATGATAAATCTAAAGATATGCGTGTATATCATATGAGATATACATTGAAATATATTAAATATAATATTTAAGGTATATTAATGCATATATAACATATGCATTGAATTATAAAATATAAACAAGTTGAATTTTTTATAACCATTGTCTTATTGACTCAACATGTCCAAATCATAAAGACCAAGATCATAAATTCAATTGAATATGTACATGATAAGCAGACACAAGCATAAACACTAGTGAAAATATGCAAATCATATCCTCAAAAAGATAGTATGGAATTCGAATTTCAGTCCTGCCTATAACTTTTTTTCTTACCAGTCCTGGGGCATGGACTTGGGGCCTAAGCACTGTCCCTGGCTTCTTTTTGCTCATGGCTACTGCTCTGCCACTTGAGCCACAGCACCACTTCTGGCTTTTTCTGTATATGTGGTGCTGAGGAATCGAACCCAAGGCTTCATGTACATGAGACAAAGACTTTTTGCCACTAGGCCATATTCCTAGCCCAGTCTTGACTATACATAAAGGTTTATTTAGCATCGACATGCCACCCAGACTTTTCCGGAGTCTCTACCTTTCCTGCCTTTCAATTCTCCAAAATTGTGTGGGCCATTGTTTTTTCTTCTTCTTTATTGTCAAAGTGAAGTACAGATGGGTTACAGTTTCATATGTAAGGCAGTGAGTACATTTTTTATCCAACTTGTTACCTCCTCCATCATTCCTCCCCCTCCTCCTTCCCATTTCCCTCCCCCCATGAATTGTACAGCTGGTTTACACCATATAGTTTTTTAAATATATTTTTTATTATCAAACTGAATTACAGAGAGGTTACAGTTTCATACATTAGGCATTGGATACATTTCTTGTACTGTTTGTTACCTCATCCCTCATTCCCTGCTTCCTCCCCCCCCTTTCCCTTCCCTTCCCCCATGGGTTGTTCAGTTCACTCACACCAAACAGTTTTGCAAGCATTGCTTTTGTAGTTGTTTGTCTTTTTTTACCCTGTGTCTCTCAATTTTGATATTTGTTTCCAATTTCCTAGTTCTAATACCAGTATACCCAGTTTCCAATATACTCAGATAAGATACAGTGAAAGTGTAGGTACAACCACAGGAAGGTGATACAAGAAGATACGAACACACAAGATAATGCTAAGTGAAATGAACTACAGGTTACTGAAACGATTGTTATATCACAGTTGTAACTACTTTCAACGTGCCATATGTAACTGTAGCCTCTATTATTGATGATCTTCTTGTATCACCATATAGTTTTGTAAGGATTGCTTTTTCATTGGTTTGTCTTTTTATCCTTTGTCTCAATTTTTGTATTCCCTTTTCATTCCCTAGTTCCAATACACGTATATACAGTATCCAGGGTACTAAGATCAGATACAGTGATGGGAATACCAGAGAAAATAAACAGGGTATGGTTTCACATGGCATACTAAAAATAATTACAACAATGAGATACTACTTGTTTCCAAACTTGGAGTTTATTTTGCTTAGCATCATCTTATGTGTTCATATGGGCATAGTTATTGGGCTATTGTGATCTTCTACTATGACTATCCTAGACATGTACTAATTATACCCTATGAGGGAAACCATAGAGTCCATGTTTCTTTGGGTCTGGATCACTTCACTTAGTATGATTTTTTTCCATTTCCTTACTTGGAACTGAAGTTTGAATTCAGAGCTTCATGCTAGCTCAGCTAGCACTGTACCTCCTTGAAGCATATTTCCAGCCCCGCTATTGCTGGTTAACTTTGAGATAGGGTTTCTTGGTCTCTTCTGCCAGGGTTTGTTTCAAAATAGCAGCTCTCATTCTGTCTTAAGTAGCTAGGATTACAGTCATGAGCCACTGGTGCCCAGCTAAATCAATTCATTGAAATCTCATTCTCTTTCGCTGTCTGTCTTTGTCTCTTACACACACATACATTATTGGTTTTATTTTGTTGGAAATGTCTGATTAATATCAAGGACATAAGAAGACCACACACAAATGAGAAAAACCCACAAATAGCTTTTAAGATTGCTTTTAAAATAGCCAAATCATGTTCGTAAGATAAATGAAAAAAATAAAACTATTCAAGAAATAATTTTAATTTTCTTGTTGAGGGAAATATTCCAATGTGTTATCATATACATTGTCACAAACCATTAAAGAGACGGTAAAATAGTATGAACAGAAATTAGGAGTATCTATAAAGTTTATATTATTTTTATCAATAATCTGTCAGTTCCTCATCATTGCAATAAAATATGTGATTATAACAGCCTAAATGAAGATTTATTGTTAGACTTATGGTTTCATAGGTTTCTGTCCTTGGTCAGAGACTTAATATTTTTCTGGACCTGTGGAAAGGCTAAGCATTATTATAGAAGGTCATGGTAGAAAGATTTGTTTTCCTTATGGCAATGAGCAACCAGAGATAGAGAGGAAAGGGTCAGGACAAGATACAGCTTTCAAGTCACACATACACTAACTTACTTCCTTCGACTAGGCCCCCCCTCCAGACTCCACAACCTATTAATAGTAGCATTAAATTATGATCAAACTAGATCAAACTATTGATATGGTCAGAGGCTTCATGATTCAATTACTTCCCAAATCTGGCCTCTGAACATTACAACGGGGACCACACATTTAACACAGGAGTCTTCTATAGAGATACATTAAATCCAAGCCATAATGAATATTCTCATGTCCAGGAATTTATATCACACTTTCAATTGCACAAACATAAAATGAAATATATTTGAAATTGGACCCTGGAATATTGTTCATGATAGGAAAAGGCTTATCAACATCATAAACAACTGTCATTGGATACTCTGTTTAAAACAATGTGAAAGCTCTCCACTCACTAGAAGAATCTTCCAGAGCTATTTGTTAAGTAAAAGCACAGTGATGTTCATTGAAGCATTATTTACCATAGCTAAGATATGGGGGGCTGGGGATATAGCCTAGTGGCAAGAGTGCCTGCCTCAGATACACGAGGCCCTAGGTTCGATTCCCCAGCACCACATATACAGAAAAAATGGCCAGAAGCGGCGCTGTGGCTCACGTGGCAGAGTGCTAGCCTTGAGCGGGAAGAAGCCAGGGACAGTGCTCAGGCCCTGAGTCCAAGGCCCAGGACTGGCAAAAAAAAAAAAGATATGGAACCAAGTCAGATGCCCCTCAGTTGATGAATGGATCAAGAAAATGTGATATATATATATGTATATATGTATATATGTATATACATGTATATGTATATACATATGTATATACATATATGTATATATGTATATACATGTATAGGTATATGTATATGTATATGTATATGTATATGTATATGTATACATACATGTATATATGTATACATGTATGTATGTATATATGTATATATACATATATGTACATATACATATACATATATATATGTATATATACATATACATATATATACATATGTATATATATAATTATATACATATATATGTATGTATATATACATATATACACATATATATGTGTATATATATACATATATATGTATATATATATATATATACACACACACACACACACACACTTAAATCCAATGCTTCCTTCAGAAAGAATGAAAAGGCTCCCATTCTTAAGGAAACGGAAAGACTTTGAAAAAGTCATATCAAGTCAAGTGAGCCAGATCTAAAGAACCATAGATTACATGGTTTCCATCATTGATAATAATTAGTATATGTCTAGGATAGTCCTAGCAGAGTATCACAATACCTGAAGAGCTATGTACATAAGATCATACTATGTGGAATGAACTCCAAGACATGGAAACAAGAGGTTTTTAATTGTTGTTATTATTTCTAATGCACTATGTGAAATTATTTCCTTTTTCTTTCATTTATCTTTCCTGTGGTTTATCCCCTGTTATCAGTGTATTTGATTTTGGTATCCTGGGTATTGTATATATGTTTATCTGAAATAGGAAATGGAGCATCAAAATGGTGAGACAACGGAGAAAGGACTAACCAATGCAACAGTGATACTCACAAGACAATATGTTGGAAATTAATTGCACAACTTGGGGGGAGGGATTGGGGAGGAGAGAAAAAGTGGGCAAAAAATGAGGGAGAGGAACAATTTTGACAACAAATGTACTCACTACCTACATACGTAATTTTCATCCCTCTGTACTTCACCTTGACAATAAAATTAAATTTTAAAAAAGCAAGGATAAAACGCTATAAGTTTGTTTCCTAGTTTTGTACAATAAATAAAAAAATACAAGAATATAATATGAATGTAATTTCATTAATTTATATTTGCATAAATGAATTCTAGAAAGATTCAGAAGAAACTATGGAGCTATTTTCATAGGAATAGCAAGAACAAGATAGAATATGTAACTACATAAATAAATGTGTATATATAGGTGTGTGTATATATTTTAGTATGTATCTATGCAAAAGTCTTGTACTACTCTCTTTTCAATGTGTACCTTTGCACAGCAGTTTAATTTTTAAAGAAAATATACTAACAACTCAAAAATTAGCCATAAATACAAAGAGATAATTTTATTTTAATGGCTTCCTATGATTATATTTTGTATATGTGTTGTAATATATTCTAAGCTATTAATTAAATTTTTTACAATATTTTAATCAAATTCATGTATGATCTAATATTTTTTCATGTGATGAATTGCTTGATTGGCCAGGATTATCTTATTGACAAATTGTTTTCCAGACTATGTATGGCAAAGAACTTTTATTTCAGCATTTGCTAATTCTTGTTCTTTTACAGCTCCCTGGCCAAGACTGAATGCTATCAGGATTATTACTCTGTAAGTTAGTAGGACTAAAATAGGGTACTGCCGCTATTTATAGTCAGTTGTTTTGATTTCCATGAAGTCAAAACACAACTCTGCACAGTGGTTAAAGTCACAGCTGCTGGGGCCCCACACATTGAAATGTAAATTCCAGTATCATGACTTACCAACTTTTTGATCTTAGGCAGTTTAATGTTGTTTCTTGTTCTCAGATTCTCCAGTGTTCATTCCCTTAGCAGTAGGTGAAAGGGTCACCATATTAGTGATGTGCTGTCCTTAACTTGTACATGTTTCAAGCATCATGTTTGAAATGCACTTAATATGTGTGAGAAATATTAGGTCTATGAGCAGCTCTATTTTAGCTAATCCCATCAGAACAAACCAGCTTTTCTCATTTGGACCTTTGTAAGTGACCCAGACAGACCAGCCACTCTCCATGGTGTGGTCGTATTTTGTGAACCCACAAGAGAAACTACATCTGTAATGGCCCAAGTAGCAGTGTTCTGTTCAGTGAGCCTATCTTTAGTTCAAGATAGCTCTTGCTGGGACCACACAGCCCTACCTAGCTAGTTTTCAATTTTGTGTTAGATCTAGGAAACTAAGACCTGAGAATTAAGGATTTCAAAAAACCCAATGATGCCAGCTACTGGTGGCTCACTCCTGTAATCCTAGCTACTCAGGAGGCTGAGATTTGAGGATCATGGTTTAAAGCCGAAAAGTCCTCCAATTAACCACCAGAAAACCGGAAGTATCACTGTGGCTCAAAGACTAGGAGCCCTAGCCTTGAGCGAAAGAGGTCAGGGACAGCGCCCAGGCTTGGGATTCAATCCTCAGGACTGACAAAAAAAAAAAAAAAAAAAAAAAATCCAATGGCTTTTCTTTGACAAGAACAAAGCCTAGATAATTTAGTACCAGATTAAGGATGAAGTCCAAAGGAAAAAGCCTGGCTTTCACAGGCCCACATTAGCCTATCAGTCTTATAGTAACAACTAACTATGTTTAAATTATGCAAACAAATTGGGAAATCATCAGACATCTAATTTTACGAGAAGTCATTAGTGAACTAAAAGTACTTCCCCAAACTTTGAATGTTTATTTCTATGTGACTATTGCATCCATTTTGTCTCTTTTCATTGGGAGGGTTCAATAGTCAAATAAAAACATGACAAAAACATTGATTATGGAGAATTGTTTGGTTAGCAATCCACCAAGAGTTTAAATTTCAATGAATCAAAGAACAACAGAAAGTAAGAAGTCCACTGTGTGTATGGCCTAATGGCAGAGTGCTTGCCTTGCATACATGAAGCCCTGGGTTTGATTCTTCAGCACCACATATATATAGAAAAAGCCAAAAGTGGTGCTGTGGCTCAAGTGGTATGGTGCTAGCCTTGAGCAAAAAGAAGCCAAGGACAGTGCTCAGGCCCTGAGTTCAAGCCCCAAGACTGGCAAAGAAAAAACAAACTAACAAAAAAACAACAACAACCCCCCCCCCCAAAAAAAAAACCTAAGAAGTCATATTCTTCTAAATTTTGTTTATAGGTAGCTTTCTCATTGGTATTTATGATATTACAAACATAACATAGTACATCAATTTTTATCATCCAGATATATAGGTATAAAATAAAACTTTTTTTCTTTCCTTATTTTTGTAATTTGATGATGGGAATTGAACCAAGATCCCGAGTTACACTGTGCCCCAAACAATTTCATTAAAAAATCACTCTTCCCCTTTTATGTCATTGCAAGTTTATTCAGCAACCAAGCAGTAAATTTAGCTATTAAAATGTTAATATCCAAGAGAAAACTGTACAAATAACTAGGCTGGAGTGGTTTCTTTTTCATTTTTCCGAGTTTGTTTTTAACTGTGGTTTCTCTAAAGCTGTGTTCCAGCACAGTGAACTGATTTACATTTTATTCATCCCACTTAGAAAAGAGATCAGTGTCAGTGTTAATATTTTCTATCCATTCAAATGTCATCTTCAGGACTCTGGATGACATTCCTTATCATCTGGAGAAAACCACATTTACAAACTATTTTTTTTCTTTACATTTTTCTATCTGAGGCCCATTTTTAGAAATATTTAGGAATTTTCTGTTCTCACTTGGACAAAAGAAAAAAAACCAAAGACATCAACCAAGCTGTACTTTCTGCCTCTTTTAGTGAACAAGGCCAAAAGCAGCCAGGTAATCCCAGGCAGCAACTCTCCTGAGGTTGGATTTATCATTTTGAAATTCCATATGTGACTTTGCCTTTCACAGAAGGCAGCAGCCAAGCTGAAGTATGGCTCCATTATGTATAACTCCAGCCACTCAGACATGAAGATTTCATCTTCTCCCATACCTCTCGCTTTCTTTTCTCCATAGATATCATTCTCATATTTAAATTAGTTGTGATTATTCTGGTGAATTCTCCTATAGCCACTGTTAACAGAGGATGGAGAAAGGCTTCCCTTTGCTTCCCAAGCATCCTTGAAAAAATATCATAGGTCATTTACTCATTAAAAGTATTTCAAGGTATCTCACAAAAAAGAGAATCTCAAAGGTGAATGTTTTAGCAGAGATCTATTTTAGTGTAGCAGTATAAAACAAGGGGAAGTGGAATAAAGAGAGAAACATTTCAGTCTTCCATGCAGGAAATGGGAGTTAAAGGCTCAAAATTGCAGCTGTGATCTGCTGTCTTTATTCTTTCTGAGCTGGGAGAATATACTTGGTCATGTTAACTACTAACCTTTGGGAGTGACTTTATCAAGATAAAATTTATATACCATTCAGTTCACCCATTTTAAGTATGATAAAATGATCTTTAGCATATCCACTCACAACTCGGTGCCACTTCCTGAAAAAATTGATGTTGAACATTTTCATAATACCCAAAAGGGAATCATTGAGCATTATTATAATAAGGGATTGCTGCTAGTCCATGTTATTGTAAGTGGAATTGTTTTTCTAAAACTGGGCTCTTTATTGAGAATATGTGAAAATATAATTTTTGTATACTGATCTTGCATCTTATAAAGTTGCTAAACTTTATTATTAAAGTTTTAAAGCAAATCCAATAGAATGTCTACAAATGTTCTATTATCCACACAGAAAAGTTTTACTTCATTTACATCAATAATAGCTCTTTTATAACCTTATGGGTTGACTGCCTCCTTCTCCCCCTCCTCCCCCTCCCCCTCCCCTTCCCCCTCCCCCTCCCCCTTCTCCTCCACCTCCTCCTCCATTGGCCTTATATATATTAGGCTGCAACCAATTCAGGGATTTCAGAGCAGCTGTCCTTAGTATTTTATATATACATATTTACTTTTGATCAGTCTTTGTTTAGGAAAAACGTGTGCTTGCCATTTCTATAGTGGCTGCTTTCTTTCTCCATCCCCACACATCAGAGGAGCAACCTTGACTCATATTCATGTCTGTGTAATCACAAGCATGACTGGTTCAATAAAATGTAGGGATGGAGAATTCTTACCACGTAATAACTTTTGTTCATCGACATTCTGCACATTACCACAGACCTAATATGTAATGTAAGAATAAGAATGCATTTAACATAGATAAGGTTTTGAATGAAAATTGCAGAGATTCTGAGATAAGTCTTGGAAATTCTTGTATTAATGAAATATATATGAAAATATGTATGAAATATGTATATGAATAATATAAAATGTAAGCTTTCCACCTGTGTTTTTCTGTTTCCCAACTGAATTGTATATTACAGAAAACAGGGTCTTAAAAACACCAGCATAAAATGTCCTTTTTTGCATATTGCATAGTAATTAAATCTTTAATATTTTTAAATGAGTTATACCAAATAGAAGCTTTTAATATTATGCCAACCTACCCTGTTCATTTATGCATTATGACTCCAAAATGTGATTATAAGGGTAATTGGAACCAAATTGAAGTCAAATACAACTTTTGCTTGATTGATCTTAACTAAATTAGAGTATGATATCCAACTTCATCCATTAAACTTTTAGTCTTTGGAAGCATGAAGTTTTGTAGTTCTTATTCAGTCAGCACTTCTTTTTATTTTACCTCCATGGCCTATTATAAGAACATATGTCAAATACTGGGTCAAGTGAAGCATACTGGATAATATATCACACAACCTGAGGGTAATGGAGTTCAAAATAAAATTTCTCCTGAAAGGTAAGAATTAAAATTAAATCTGAAAACTTGGACTTCTGAAGCAATACATCCTTTTAATTTTTTTAAAGTGCCAAACCCAAAGGTTGCTAAGTAAGCACAAATGACTGAGGCTATAAACTAAAAATCAGAGCCTCCATTAATATTTTTAAGAAATAGATGTAATACGACCAAGCTGTTGTAAAGTTGTTATGATATTTTGTATCATCTTTATATTATTACTTGATCAGTGACTATGAGTTTTTCAAAGCACTGTGAAATTTTCACTATGAATATTTCCAAATGGATTACAAGAATTTTAGTAGTGAAATCTTAGTCTCCAACAAAGCCCTTCACAACAATGTGGCTACTTTGTACAGAGGAAGAAAATAACTGATTTCAAAATAGGATTCCTTATGCTCAGAAACATACAGAGCATTGCATATTACAAACCCATGAAATCTAAAGAATTTGGTATATTTACCTTTGGTTAAATGTGCCAGTAATACATAGAATAAAAGTATAAATTATATAGGTACTATTATTTCTTTTTTTAACATTACCATAAATTTATTGTGTTTCATGCATGGTTCCAAGATCTTGTTTTTTTCTTTTTTTCTTATTTATTGTCAAAGTGATGTACAGAGATGTTACAGTTTCATATGTTAGGCCTTGGGTACATTTCTTGAACTGTTTGGTACCTCCACCCTCGTTCCCCCCTCCCCATCCCCTTTCCCTCTCCCCCCATGACTTGTTCAATTGGTTTACACCAAATGATTTTGCAAGTATTGCTTTTGTAGTCGTTTGTCTTTTTATCCTTTGTCTCTCGATTTTGATTTTCCCTTTCACTTTCCTAGTTCTAATACCAGTGTACACAGTTTCCAATGTACTCCGATAAGATACAGTGATAGCGCAGGTACAACCACAGAAGGGGATACAAGAGGATCATCAACAATAGAAGCTATGGTTTCACATGGCATGTTGAAAGTAATTACAACAATGATATAACAGTCGTTTCCATAACATGGAGTTCATTTCACTTAGCATCATCTTAACTAGCACTTGTTGAGCACCTCCTCTATGTAGATAAATTGACATTTTTCATTAAAATTTACTCCAGAGATATTTACTTGCAATGATATTATTGGTACTTCCCTTTTCCTAGACATGTAATATTGTAGTGATGAAGTAATTTGCCTAATATAGCCAATAAAGAATAGCTGTAGACAAATACATTCCAGTGTTTGTTTTGCAGTATTACTGGTTTCAGATTTGTGAAATAATAGTGCACGTGGACAGAATCTGAAAATTAAAGTAAAATTCAACTTTTAACCACAGACTTTGCAGGAACCAAGTTTTACAATACAGGCTTACATATGAAGATTATTTTTCATTCTTTTTTTTTTTTTGCCGGTCCTGGGGCTTGGACTCAGGGCCTGAGCACTGTCCGTGGCTTCTTCTTGCTCAAGGCTAGCACTCTGCCACTTGAGCCACAGCGCCCCTTCCGGCCATTTTCTGTATATGTGGTGCCGGGGAATCGAACCCAGGGCCTCATGTATACGAGGCAAGCACTCTTGCCACTAGGCCATATCCCCAGCCTATTTTTCATTCTTATAACAATCAATACTTTCCAATATTTATATAAGTACTTTCTGTACATTTTATTGAAATATAATTAGCATTCATAAACTATATATTCAAAGGGTACAATTCAATAAGCGTGTGTGTGTGTGTGTGTGTGTGTGTGTGTGTGAGTGTGGAGAGAGAGAGAGAGAGAGAAAATTAGTCATCACAATTAAGATAATGAACACTTTAAAGATGTCCCAAAATTTCCTCATGCCTTTTCTGCATGAATCTCTTCCCAATAATTTCATTCTTTTACTCCTATTTGTCAGTGACTCCTGACTAATTTCACGGTAGATTAGTATTACTTGAAACTTTTTATATGTGGTATCATAAATGTTCTTTTTAAAGATATGATTTCTTTAACAGAAACTCTTCTTAGTTTTATCCACAGTATTGACTCTATCAGTAGTTCCATTCCCTTTTATATCAAGTAAAATTCCATCACATGATTGTACCACAATTCATTCATCTGTTGATAAACTTTTTGGTTAGTTCTAGCTGGGGGATATTTTTTTAAATACAGACATTTGGAGGCAAATCTTTGCGTGTGCATTTTGGAGAGGAATGCTTAATATATAATTAACTATTTAAAAACCTGGAAAACTGCTTTGTAACTATCTGTACAACTTTAAGTTCCCACCAAGAGTGTAGGAAATTTTGAGTTGCTCCTCCTCTTCACCATGTTTGTATAGATAATATATTCAATTTAGGAATTTTAGTAGCTATTTTTTGTGTTTTCTTTGTTTAGTTTTATTACTGTGTATCACATTGTAGTCTAACTTAAATTTCTCTAGCACCTAATAGTATTGAACATTTTAATATACTTATTACCATTCATTGTAGTGGCAATCTGTTTCATCTTCTTTAAAATGGTGTTTGAAAATTCTTTACCCTCTATTTTTATTTTTCTCTTTCTCTTCATGCATGTAAAATTTTTACACTATTTGCCCACTTTATTGGATTGTCTGTTTTCTATTAACTTGTCAAATTATAAAATATGTTTTGGTTACGTTTCTTTTCTGTTATGTGTGTTACAAATTTTTCTTTCCTTCACTTTGGTTTTTCCTTCACTTAATGGTGTATTTTTTAATATCAACACATACGTAGGTTAACACACTGTATCTATATCAATCTCTCTGCACACACACACACACACACACACACACACACACACACACAGTAGCTTTTTCCTTTGCAGTTCGTTTTGTGATTTCTATGCAAAAATTCTCCCTAAATTAATTAATGTCACAGAGATGCTAATATACACTTCTTTACAGTTTTAGGTGCTACAATATCGATGTGAATTTCATTGTGGTATGTAGTATAGGGTAAACATTCCTGTTGACTTATTTCCACATGATGATCAGTTGAATCAGCATCAGTTATTGAAAACTTTCACCATTTAAGTACTTTAGCATTTTCATCAAAATTTATTGGTAATATGTGTGTATGTGTGTTTGTGTGTTGTATTTCTAGTTATTCAGTTTTGTACCATTGACACATTATGTTCTTTAAACAATACCAAAGTGGATTTACTATATTGAGTTTTGTTATTAAATAATATAAATCCTTCAATAATCTTTCAAATCCCCCTGGTTATCCTAATATAGGGAAGAATATACACCTGTAACAAGAGAAAGATTAATAAGAATACATCAAACTTAGTTTTTTTCTGAAATTTCTTATGTAGTTTCATATATACATGGGCGATACTAAGGAAATCAATAGCTCTGAAAAGCATGGCTTTAAATTCCTGCATATAAGATATTGTTCACAAAGCCAGCCAATTTTTGGATAAATAAAAAAGTAAAAGTATTTTGACTCTGTTGAAAGAGAGAGTGAAGGAAAGAAAAGGAAGGGAGGAAGAAAACTATGAAGAAGGGAAGAAAAGAAGGAAAAAAGCAAAAGGCAAGCTTGTACTTTTCCAAATGGGCATTACTCTTCTCTGAGTATTTGATAATGCAGTCTATAATATAAAGTGACATTAACAGATTTGAGAGTAGTACAAACATTTATTACATACACTGTGGTAATACATAAAATCAATATAAATACCCCAACCCCATCGAGACCAAGAGGGCCCCTCTTTATATAGGGATAGTAAAATAATTTCTTTAACAAAAAAGGAATAGGTTCTTAAAAGAACAGATGATGGCCTGTGACAAAGTCTGATTGGGCATGTTATCAACACCCACTATTCTCCCGTGGCACAGCTAATCTTCCCTGGTTGATAAGATTCCCAGGCAAGGGATTCATGACAATTTCATTCCTTTTGGACTGCCTGTCTTTAGAAAGATAAGAAGAGTTCAGAGAAAGCCCCTCAGTGTATTTTCTGATTGCCAGTGCCTCCAGTTTTGGACTATCAGCATACTAAAACGGATTGTTTTAGGATGGTAATTTCTGAACTTCCCTTTTTCAGTTTTAGAATTTACTTAACAAAGAGAAAGTAAAGGCCACTCAGGAGAGTAAGCACTGGGACCCAGAAACTGGTTAGGTACCAATTGTTTCGTATCATATTTATCTACCTTTTCTTCCCCTTCTTGGCAATTTGTCAGATGGTGACGGTTTTGTTTGAAAGAAATCAGATTCTCCCCTGGGTAGTGGCCACAGGTTGGGGTAGAAGGAAAGAAAGTTGGCCTAGACCAGTTGGCCAGTGTTTTCCTTCATTCCTTCCCCCTCTGAGTTTTCCCTGTGTGCTCTAGGAACATGGTGGGCTTCAATCTCTGTTCTGGCTAGTTGCTGGTGAATGGGGGCTGTGATGGGGGCCTATGATGACAGCTACCAGAGTAGACAGAGACTTTTAAGTGGTTATAGTGATGCCAGGCCTTAGGTCTTAGGTGGTTGATATATATATATATATATGGTTATTTGTGGTTTGAATTGATCCTGGTGAGAAAGCAAATTTTGTTAGTAATTTAAACACACAAGGTACAAGCATGAAGAGTATAAACAGTTCTGTTAGTGGCTCCAATAATGTCAAGAGCCAATGGTGGATGGTAATGAAGACTGTACTTGTTTATGTCCCTCAGAGCTCAGGTGGGCTTGTAAAGAATGTTTGTGTAATCATTTAGACAGTTGGAGGATGAAGTTTACTTGTTAGTGCCATGTGGTTGAGAGAGGATAAGGATTATTGAATTTTCTTTTATAGCCAATCATGTTAGTTTAAAGGTGGGGGATACTGTATTGGTTCAATTTGTTACTATGATATGACCTGCAACTGTTCATAGGTGATTTTGTCTAAGGAAAGTTCCAATTGCCTACTACAGTTGAAGTGATAACCTTTTATCCTTTTAAACACTGCGTGTCATAGTCCTTGAGTAGTGAGAAAACTTGCTAGAATATCACAGAAAGTCAGCCTTTGTCTCAGTATTTCTGTGCTTCTCCTTACCCCCCACCCCCCAAAACAGGCAAACTTACACACAATACAAAAAGTACAGCAATGAAAAGCTGTGATAAAAGGGGAAAAACAAAAGAAAACAAAAAAGTAAAATAAAGGGCTGGGAATATGGCATAGTGGTAAAGTATTCACCTTGTATACATGAAGCCCTGAGTTCGATTCCTCAGCACCATATATATAGAAAAAGCCAGAAGTGGCACTGTGGCTCAAGTGCTAAGAGTGCTAGCCTTGAGCAAAAAGAAGCCAGGGACAGTGCTCAGGCCCTGAGTTCAAGCCCCAGGACTGGCAAAACAAAACAAAACAAAACAAAAAAGTCAAATTCAAAAAAAACAACTCCTGGTCATCTCTTTATTTATATTCCTTGTTTCCAGATGTAGAGAATACCTTTTCTGCCAAGAACCATTTGGATATTTATATAATCATTTATAGACCATTATAAAATTATCAATATAGGCACATGGCTGCAGGTAGCCAATGAGAAGCATATATGTGTAGCCCATGATGTATCAAATTATTTTATGGGCCAGAGTCTCCCCATCACAGGTTTAACCAAGTATTTCTCTCTCTCTCTCTCTCTCTCTCTCTCTCTCTCTCTCTCTCTCTCTCTCTCTCTCTCTCTCTCTCTGTGTGTGTGTGTGTGTGTGTGTGTGTGTGTGTGTGTGTGTGTGTGTGTGTATCAGCCCTATGTTAGGAATTCCTGGGGGTGGGTATACATGTAAATCTGACAGAGTATTGAAATTCAAGGATCATATAGTCTAATGGTGCAGACAAGTAGAAATCAATCATAGTCCAAAGTACCAGTTAGAGGATTTTATTCTTATTTTTGTCAAACCTACATTTTGACTGTCCTTATAATTTATTATCCACCATAAAAATTACATGAAGAAAATTCCCATTCTCCAGTTAGTCACAGGTTTGACATCCCTACTCTTACAAACAAAAGTTTAATTTAAAATACATTCCTTTCTGGGAGAGAGCAAAGGAATGGATGACATTGTCCAAGAAGAAATATACTCATTACCTGACTTATGAAATGGTAAATCATCTGTACATCACATTTATAATAACAATAAAATAGCTAATAAAATATTTCCTTTAAAAAAGATAGTTTGAAGATCCAGCTCATTTTTGGAAATTTACTGCTTAAAATATTTGTCAATAGGTTTTCATGGTTTTCTTTCTTTATTGTCAAAGTGACGTACCGAGGGGTTACAGTTTCATATATAAGGCAGTATATACATTTCTTATCCAACTTGTTACCTTCTGCCTCAATTTACTCCCAACTTTCCCCCACTCCACTTCCCTTCTCCCATGTGTTGTTATTTTTAAATACACTATGTAAAATTATTTCTTTTTCCTTTTGTTTCTCTATTCCCTGTTGTCACTGTATTTGATTTTGTTAAGCTGGGTTTTGTATATACGTTTATATGAATTAGAGAAGGGAAGGGGACCATCACAATGGTGAGAGAAAGGATAAAGAGCAAACAAATGCAACAGAGATACTCAGAAGACATTATGTTGGAAATTAACTGTACTACTTGGAGAGAGAGGAGGACTTGGCGTGGGGGTAGGGGAAAGATGGGAGAGAAATGAGGGAAGGGATAACAAGTATGATAAGAAATGTACTCACTACCTTTTATATGTAACTGTAACCCCTCTATATGTCATCTTGACAATAAAATTAAATTTAAAAATGTATCAATAGTTCTTAGCAATACTAACAAAGGAAAAATCAGCTAGCTAAATAGTTATGATGTTTTAAAATCATATATTCTAATATATAATTTTAATAGTTATAATTTTATACAAAAGAGTACTTTTATTTTTCTAAATATCCATATATTTTCTTTTGTATAAGGTATATTAGGATATAAGTAAACAGTTTATCACTGATAGAATATCATGTGTAAATTACATTGTTTGCTGTTCTATTTTCTTCTTCCTTCAAATGTTGCTATAATCATCTTTGTAATACCATTTTGAAGGTAGATAAACTCAATACCATCAAGCACAAAAATGCTAAATGTCAGTTCAGGTGATAGAGACTAGATAAGTATCATTTTGGTTGGTAAATAAAATGTTCACATAATAACATTTTAATGTATTTTTAAAATAGCTTTTACACATATGGATTTGCTTTCTTAAAAAAGGAACAATATTAAAGAAGCTGCTTAGATATATTGTAAATTGTGAAACTGAAAAAGAGAGAGAAAGCAACTATTCAAAAAAGATAAATACATCTTAGTGTATATTGCGTCCCACAAAAAGAGATGAGTAAAGGAAATACTGCAAATACTAATAAAGCAAATGTTTAGTGATGTTTAGTTTTAGATTTCTTTGTACCAGATTCTGTGGAAAGTAAAAGGAAGAATTTAATTGTATCCATTAAAACTATTGTATGTAATTAGATATAAAATATGTTTAAAATATACCTCTTAGTTGGGTGCCCTTGGCTTACACCTGTAATCTTAGCTACTCAGGAGTCTGAAATCTGAGGACTGCAGTCTAAAGCCAGCATGGGGAAGGAAAATCCATGAGACTCTTATCTCCAATTAACCACCAGAAAACCAGAAGTGGCACTGTGGCCCAAAGTGGTAGAGCACTAGCCTTGAGCTGAAGAGCTCAAGGACAGTGCCCTGGTCCAGAGTTGAAGCTCCACTACTGACCAAAAAAAAATAAAAAATAAAGTTACCACTCGATTATCTTTATCATCATAGGTGAATGAATGTGTTACCAGGTAAATGCTGTCTTTATCGCTCTAGCTCTCATATTTTTACCTCACTTTTGCTATAACTGAAAAAAGGATTCTTTGTGTATTGCTGATGATGGGAAAAACAGGTAAGAAATAATGGTTGCTGACTGTGGTCAGAAGGGTAAATGAATACAAGATAAACGGGCCAAGAAATAGAAAAGACAGTGATGGGCCTTGTTCAAGTTTAATTTAATGAAAATCAAATATTCATGATATTTTTTAGTATATGTTTAGTAAGTCTGTTGAATGAACAAAGAACTGATTTGTGTTAGAAGTCCCAATAGAAAGATCTAAGATGAAACTGAAGCCTAATTACAATCTAACTTGCATAATGGTAGTAAATAAAGTAACAGTTCTATTATTCTGTGCAAATAATCACTGTATTTTTGCTTTCGTTCTGATTTATTGGCATGGAAAATAACATTTTCTCTTTAAACAGGTATATTGTGACAAAACTTCATGTGGTGATAGTCTATTTTCTGCAGTTCATAGAAGTTTGTACATAAGATGGATATGTTTAATACAATTGTCAAACCTCACAGTAATCCCTAATCCCTACTGTTTTGCTTTTTTGTTTTAGAATTTCATAAAATAAGCTATAGTACATGCAATTCTGGCTTAGCGTAGTACATTTTCTGAAGTCACTTCATAGTATTATTTCACTGGATTCTTTTCATTGCTGAGTAACATTTCATTTTATACAAGTATAATCCATTGTTGATCCATTCATAACAGTGGATCCTTGGGTTTACTTCTAAAATTTTGTGGTTATAATACATTCTTGTATAAGTTTTTGTCAGGATATTTGTCTTTAAAAATACTGATTAAGTGTATGTTTAACTCCAATAGAAACTGTTTTCAAAAGCAGCCTTGTGCATCATTTAACTCAGCATCCTTGTCACAACTTTTTCTGAGATTGCAGTCGGTTTGAGTTATAGTTTTAATTTTTAGTCCTTTAATCACTAATGATTTTAATCATCTTTTTATATGCTTATTACTATTCATAAATCTGCTGTGTTGAAATTTCTTGTCAAGGAAAATATTGTACTTCTCAAGGAAAATATTGTTGAATCTGAAAAGGGTATTATGTACTCAGTGTGTCTTGGAAATCTCTGGGTGAAAATGAGGGAGAGGGTGACACTGTTCAAAATGAATGTTCTCATTAACTGATGCAAGTGATGTATGTGACCTCACCTTTACAATAAAAATTTTGAAAAGCAAAACCAAAGTCAAACAAATGAAAAAAAAAACTGAGGATATTTAGAAGACATAAATATATCAGGAGCTGTCGCAAAAAAAAAAAAAAATTATTACCCCTTACTCAGAGGAAAACAGTCCGCTGACTGAAATAGACAAATAAGAGAAATAGGAAAACTTGATCATTTAAGTATACCTGCTGAATTTGGAGGGGGCTAAACACATATTTAGGGTTTGTTATTAAAGGTCTTATATGAATGTATTCACTAGGATAACAGAAGGAGGGAGAAGGGAAAAAGAGGGAAAGAGAAAGAGAATAATTTTGTAGATGCAGCAAAAGAGAAAGATAGTTTTTGGTAGAAAATCCATCATGACGTGTACATTCACTTATTATACTTCATGAGATAATCTTTCTTCTTCATGAATTTCTTTTTTATTTTATTTTTGAATATAAAAGGTCCTATTTGTTTTTATATTTTATTATACTTAAATAGTTGTACAAAGAGATTTTAATTCAACACATCAATTTATGAGTACATTGCATCTTAAGCACTGTGACTCCTTCTATCATTCTCCACCTTTCCCAACCCCATTTATCCCCTCAAGTTTTGTAGTTACATTTTGACATATGTTTATTATAAGTGTATTTACACACCCTTCTTCTCTCCACTTGTCTCTACCCAGTCTCTTTGAGTACCCTTCCACAACAAATCATTTTGATTTCTTCTGGGGGCCCTTAGTTGCTTACTTCAAAAGATAAGCCACTAAAGTATTCATAGTACTATGAGTTAGGTGTCCTTGTGGGAACTTTGTTTGCGCTGTTTCATGGAGGGATAACACCACCACACATATTACATCTCCTCTCACATACTCACTACCCATAAGCCACTACCATACACATGGAACATTAACTGTTCATTGACATGGCCATACATGTAGACAACATGCCTTGATCAATTTCAACCCCTTTGTCAGTCTCCCTCCACCCTCACCCCCTCACTGGTACCCAAACTGTTCTCACCAGGTCTCATTATTCCATTTTCACACATGTACATAAAATATTCAGATTCCCATATCCCACACAAAGCCTGTTTCATCTTTATACATGTTAACACTTTAATGGTGCTTTACCATTGTACTTCATGCATTCATTTGCAGGATTTTAATCAGATGGACTCCCATTTGAGGGAGGAACACTACTACCAAACCTCTCACAGCTCTGCTCATCTGAATCTCATAGCCTGCAAGTGTGCGCATACATAAACACACACACACACACACACACACACACACACACACACATATCCTTTCCTTCTACTATGGGGCAAAGTCCTAAGAGAGATAGTTGTCTTCCCTCTCATCTGCCATATGTCCTATTCCTCTATGTCTGATTCATTGTGCCAGCCACCCTAAGAGGATTTACCTTCTTCCCTTCCCACTCACCCTTCTTCCCTTTACTTTCAAAGTACACAGACACATCACATCATCACCTTGATAGATTTTATTTTTATCATCCTGTGTTTCTGTTGGGTATGGGTATAGCGGTTTTGCTGGAGACCACTATTTTCAATGTCTTCTTCCTTCTAAGGAGCCCAAGACCCATCATGGCAACTATTTTCTAGACCTGGAAAAACAATAGGGAGCTCATAGAAAGACATTGCATGGAGATAAGAGGATAGAGAGAAGATAGGAATAGGAAACTCTCAGGGAGGGTTAAGTTCTTGGAGCATTGGTGCCAGAAGGAGGGCAGGGGAAAGTTAATAGGAATAAGGAAAGGATCTTGGGTGGATCTTCTCACCTCTCCTTTTGATCTATGTTAAGAAATTATTCCTTTTGTTTTTCTTGAATATTTTCCATTTCCTTCCCTGAATGAGGTCTCCTCCTGGGAAGCAATGGTAGCCTTGTTGTGTTGCCATCACCACCCTTTCTTCTTAACAGCCTGGAGTGGTCTGACATCCAGGCCTCAGGACACTCAAATATATGTATGTCCACCCAGAACAGGGTGGCCATGCCCTTAGTGAGGGCAGGGTGAGGAAGGCTAGAGGGAAAGGATTTAGAAGGTTCTGGAAGAGGAGGTCAAGAATTTGTAGTTGGAGAAACACTCTTGCCTTAGTACTTTTTTTAATGAGGTTTAGTTGTTCTAAAAATCACATGAGTCCAAAATGTATGTGCTGACAGCAGCATGACAAAAGAATACTAATAAAACTCACATTTCTTGATTATGTCTTCTTTCATGTTTTGCTTATGTATAATCTGAAGAACTTGTAGGGCAATATGAATGCTAATATCTCCAGGAGAAAATGGTTGATTTTACTCCCTCAATCAAATAGACATAGGCATGTATCAGAAGAAACATTTATAAATGAACAAAGAAAGATTTTAAAAATCTCAGGAAAAATAAAAATTTTAAATTATCCATATATAGCTGTCCATAGTAGTTTTAATTCAATATGTCAGTTTATAAGTACAATGCAATTTGCTCAATGCCATCCCTTCCCTGTGTAATACATTGCCATAACCTAATCCTGAACATATCAACAAAGGCAATAATATAAAAGCTAGATAGTCATTTATTAGGTAGACTGGAGCTTCATATGAACCAAGTCAGATTCTTCATAATGTCTAATGATTGGCTAAACCAGTAAGATCCTGTCTGTGAGAATGCAGAGAAATACAGCCAAGAGTTTCAGGAACAATAGAAACAGAGACCAAAAAGTGTCTAATCACTAGCACATTGAAGACTACTTCAATATAGACACAGCAAACACATCCAGTTTAGAGAATGTTTTCACTGGATCTTGTCACTAATGGTATTGCAGTACCTAGATAGTTTCTATCCACCCTATCCCTTTATGGATTCTTATTAAATACCACCAATAATGAAAGTAAACTACATATATTTCCATTATGTCAGTTTACCTATTAACTTGCATTAATAATGAACTCAGCAAACTCTTTTTTTTTGTTTTTTCTTTTGGCCAGTCCTGGGCCTTGGACTCAGGGCCTGAGCACTGTCCCTGGCTTCATTTTTGCTCAAGGCTAGCACTCTGCCACTTGAGCCACAGCGCCACTTCTGGCCGTTTTCTGTATATGTGGTGCTGGGGAATCGAACCCAGGGCCTCATGTATACGAGACGAGCTCTCTCGCCACTAGGCCATATCCCCAGCCCAGCAAACTCTTCTTGAACACACGAAGTAACACTGTAGATAAAAATATAAAGACTTACACTTAAATTTACTAACAATAGTACATTCCTTTAACTAATCTATGTGAAAATTATTGAAAATTTAAATGATTCTAGTCTTATATAAAATGGTAGAAGGAAACAGCATGCAATTGAAGAACAAACTATAACTCTATAGGGCTACAACTATAGAATTGTAGTGTCCAGAACTACAGGTGATAAACTTTCTTTACACTGACTTGCTAGCATGGGTAAGAAGTTTCACTTTCCAGTTATGAGTTATATATTTTCTTTCTTTTTTTGTGCTAACCCTAAGACTTGTACTCTAAAACTATGCATTGTCCCTGGGGTGTTTCCTCAAGGGTAGCACTCTACCACTAAAGCCACAATTCTAGCTTTTGGGGGCATAAGAGTCTCATAAAATTTCCCACCCAGATTGGATTCAAACTGCATTCCTCAAATCTCAGCCTCCTGAATATATAGGATTACAGGCATGAGCCACCAGTACCTGGCATGAGTTATATATTTTCAGAAATTTCTTGACCTAGTAGTGGTATGTTCATTGAAAGACAGATAATAGAATGGAGAGCAATGAAACTGGTTTCATTTCTGGGAAAACCAGAAATAGAGGGAAATTAGCCTGAGAAAGAAGTTTACAAGTCTATGACTATGATCTTCATATTATGACAGGAACTTAGAAATTGCTTCTGCTGAAAAGCCCTGACTTTTAATTTCAGCCTATGAATTAACCGAAATCAGGGGAAAATTGGCATTCTAGTCTGTATTTTGTATCTGTCTCCTTCACTCTGAATATCTTTACCTTGCAATCATCTTTTGTTCCAGAAGAGAAGGATTGATCCAATAACATCTTTTCAATGGAAACTACTCTTTTCTTATTTCTTTATTGTCAAATGAAATATGGAGGATTTACATTTTCATATGTAAGGCAGTGAGTACATTTCTTATCCAACTTGTTACATCCTCTTTCATTTTTTCCCTGCCTCCCCTTCCCATTTCCCTCTCCCCCCATGAGTTGTGCAGTTGGTTTATGTCATATAGTTTTGTAAGTATTACTGTTGCATTGGTTTGTCTTTCTTATTCTTTATCTCTTGATTTTTGTATTCCCTTTCTCTTCCCTAGTTCCAATACACATATATACTATATCCAGGGTACTAAATTCAGTTATAGGGATATCGGGATAAAACCATGGGCAAGAAATATGAAAGAAAAATGGGGGGCACGGTTTCACATGGCATGTTGAAAATAACAACAAGGATATACCACTTGTTTCCGTAACTCAGAGTTCATTTCACTTAGCATTATCTTATGTGTTCTTATGGGCACAACTATTGAGCTATTGTGATCTTCTGCTATGACTATCCTAGACATGTACTAATTATTCCCTATGAGGGAAACCATAAAGTCCATGTTTCTTTGGGTCTGAATGACTTCACTTTGTTTGATTTTTTCCCCAAGTCCTTCCGTTTCCTTACAAATGAGACAATGTCATTCTTTCTGATAGAGGCATAAAATTCCATTGTGTATATGTACCACATTTTCTTGATGCATTCATCTACTGAGGGGCATCTGGGTTGGTTCCATATTTTAGTGATGACAAATTGTGCTGTGAACAAAGTTGTGCTAGTGGCTTTAGTATGGTCTTGGTTGTAATCTTTTGGGTAGATACCCAAAATTTGGGCTGCTGGGTCATAGGGGAGCTCTATGTGTAGCCTTCTGAGGAACCTCCATACTTCTTTCCAGAGTGGTTGAACAATTTTTAGGGTTCCAATTTAGTAGGGTTCCATTTTAGCCACATCACATCCAGTATGTTATCATTAGTTTTCCTCATATGGGACATTCTTACTGGGGTGAACTACTGTTAAGGAAAGGAACAGTAGAGACTCCACAAGACAGTGTGCAAACAATAGTGATTCCCTTATTTAAATGAGGCAATGCCTGAACCATTCTGAGATAAAGAGCAACTGACTACCCAAGAATACCACTTCTAATCATCAAAGTACACTAATACCAGGTCTGTCAAATAATTATGCATAGCTCTCATCTCCTGCCTCCAATTCTTCTTTCACTTAAACCAAAATCCAAAATATGCATATCTTGCTTCTTCCATGGTGTGCCCAGCTGAAATAAAACTCCTTTCTCTGTCTTTCATCTTTTACTTGTGTCTTCATTTGACATATTTGAGCAAGTGGCTAGAACTGACATGCAGAACCCCTAGAGTGGGTCTGTTGGCCTAAGACCCTGATTTCAATATTTATGAGGACTGTAAATATAAATGAAAAATAAGATGTATTTTGCATATATCCAATGAATAGAGGTCAGGTATAGATCAAAATTATGTATAACTTTTAAGTCAGTAGAATGATTAATGACTGGAATTTCTCAAATCTGAATCTAGGATGGCTTGTGATGTAGAATTTCTCAAAGGTAGAACGTGGATTGCTTGTGATGTAGAATTTCTCAAACCTAGAACCTGGATTGCTTGATACAAATTGTAAGAGACGATACGTAGGAATTGATTTAGGACATTTGTAACAGAAACTCCAGCCTGAAATTCTGGCATAAGTAGATATTGTTTTTGGAATCATTTTTTTTCTCTAAGATGCTGAACTCCTTGAGGACAATAATTTGGTCTTTTCTAAGTGCTTTATCATTGTTGTTATTTTCAACGTACCATGTGAAATAATGCCTCATTCTTTTGTCTTTCTTCCCCATGGTTTTACCCCTGATGGCACTGTAACTGATTTTGGTACCTGGGTATTATATATAAGATTATCAAAACCGAGGAAGGGAAGGGGAACATCAAAGTGGAGAGACAAAGGTAAAAGGCGAACCAATGCAACAGCAATACTTAGAAGACAATATGCTGTAAACTAACTGTACAACGTGGGGGGGGCGGGGCTGGGGAGGGGAGGAAGGTGACAGAAAAATGAGGGAGGAGGTAACAAGTTTGATAAGAAATGTACTCACTGCCTTACGTATGAAACTGTAACCCTTTTGTACATCACTTTGACAGTAAATAAATTAATTAATTTAAAAATGCACCCAAATTCTGAATGCAATTCTGGCAAAAAATGTTATTTAACCCTTGAAAATGGCCCTTTATGTGCATATCTTTCTTTTGTTTCTCTTTCTTCTGTTAAGAAAATATAAAATATGTGTAGTTTTTTCTGTTCTTTTTAAATAATGGATGATTTCTGCCACTTCCTTGAATACTTATAACCACTGTGCCTTCTCCAGCAAGTGCCTGATTTCCAATCAGTGGAATATTCTGTCAAACACTGGAATGTGTCATCAGACATTGTGCCTGCAGGAGTAGCAAGTAAGAAAAATGCTCTTTCCAAAAACTTTAATGGAAAAAGCACAGCAGTTAAGCAATTAAATGTGAATTAAACAGGTTCATGTCTATAGCTACTAAATATTTCTTTTTGATGTTTTAACAGATAGGAGCAGTGTTGGTAGAAAATCAAGTCCTAGAATAAGTACAAAACTAGGAACCAGGAGACTTAATCTAACCTTAAGGTATAATTTCAATCACACCATCTCTCTGAACCTCAGTTTTCTCTAACAGGTGATCTCATGCTCTATCTTATTCCTCAGACCCATACTCCTCAATATAAAGAGTTAAAGGATCCTCTATAAAAAGAGAAAACTCCTGGTTCTATGTGCAGATGTCAATTAACTTTCACTTCATTTAGCAGTATTGTATTTCTCTTTGTTTTCTGTGGGTTGCCAGATATCCTACACTACATTATATTATACAATATATAGGTTGGGTGAGTAGTATGGCTTAATTAAAAGCCAATAGAACATGGGTAACCAAACTGTATATCATAGACGACTACAAGTTTACTATAAAAATATGTTGTACCTTTTTACTATAAAAGTATGCTATATTAGATTCTTCAATATAATAATGTGTTCATCAATAAGAATAGCCATTATTAAACATTTTGTCTTCCTCCCTTGACTCTAAGAAAATCTTATTGTCCTACTGTAAAGTCCTCTTCATTTCCTACATTTCTTGAATCCTAGTTCACTTGATATATTCGTTGTATAAACTTTAGTAAGTTATTTCACCTCTGAATCTCAGTTGTTTTTTTAAATCTAGTATGGTGATATGGAGACTTTCACAAGTACATAGAGTTCTTGCATTTAGGCTTTGGAATTCCACAGGTTTTCTTCAAGCACTTCTGTTTTTCCTCAACGTCTGCTTCTTGTTTTGAGCTATATGCCAGATACAATGCTATAAAAATAAATACATAATCTTTTACTTTCTTAATTTCAGCAAGTATTACTTGGATTCACTATTTGGTTTCTTATTGACTCTGATTCCTCCAAGGTCTTCTCTTCCATGTCCAACATATAATACATTCTTGGCCTTACCACAGATCCTCTGTGCCACTCTCACTAACATGAAGATTACTTAGTGTTTTAACATGCAATGGAAGATTTATTATTGTTGCTGCTGTAGTTCATTATATTTGCAGTTTTCAGAATTGAACCCAAAGCTTCCCACAGGTTAGATATGTGTTTTGCCAATTAGCTACATCCCATTCTTACACAATGATGAGATTATTAAAAGAAGTCCCATGAAGCTTTATTTCACCTTTGAATTTCTTAGGGACATTTAAAATCTTGAGAACAAAAATATTTCAGAACTCTTTTACAAAGAAGACCCAACATCGGTCCCCTGGGAAAGAAGAACATGCATTCCTAAGGGCTAATGCTGCCTATCCTTTCCACTGTACAAGACATCTGTGGGAGTTAAATTTTAAAAGAAAAATTATTAATAAAAGTGAGCTTTGGATAGCTTCCAGTATTAGCAGAGGGTTATTACTTAATGGAAGGATATTTTCTCCAATCATCTGGGAAACCACTTTTTTTGGCCATGAGTGTGAAACCTTACAGCAATTGAAATTATCTTTTTAGCTTGCCTCATCCCCTTCCTTTGCCTTGTGCCTCTGTACTGCCTATTCTTGTGGCATTCACATTCATCAACTAGTGATTACTGAAGCAGTCATTGCAGTAAAACCTTTCTTCAGCTTTGCTGGAATGTAATAGCATGTTCCTCAATACACAGAGAGGATTCTGATTATAGATAAGATAAACAATGAAAATGTATTTAACCATGAAGAAAACAAAAGTTATTGCTTTATTCTATGTTTCCCTTGCATATATTGTAGCAAGGCTATTCTAAGAAGGCAGCAAATTTTCACTCCTATGATGATGAGTTGTCCAAATATGAATAATTCTAATGGGAACCTTAAGCAGCTTTATTACTAAACAGAATTGTCATGCAAAGGGCAAGGAGTTCTCCACCCCACTTCAAATGTGAGATATGTATATATGCATGCTAACAGTGATAGCAGCAGGGTATGCAGCTTGTGCTTTTTATTCAGTTAAGGATTCAAGTTGTTTTTGAGACACCTACCTACTGTTCCAAAATTTTATTCTTTAATTTAATGCATCTGTCAGGTCCCAGAATTTAGGTGAAGGCAGTTGCTGAAAGAATTGAAAACCACTGTAATGAAAAGCGACTTCGATTTTATTAACTGATTTGTTTATTCATATATACATCAAATTTGTATTATGTACTTAATATATGTTTGTATTTTATTGTTAAATTCCAAAGATAAACTCACCCTTCAAGAGATTATATCTTAAGGAAGATGCAGACATTTAATCAATTTTCTGTGTAGTTTTAATCTATACACAGCTAGCAGTGATATACTTGAGTATATAAAAAGTAAAAAAAATTCAAAAGGAAGACCAATGAAGTTGACCTGAATTAGGCTAACCTTGATTCAAGTTAGTGCTAGGTATGTTGCAGGTAGAAATTGCCTAGCAAGAACAAGGCCTGACTTTAAACATCAATATTATAAAAATAGTCAAGGATAGAAAGAAAAGAAAAGAAAGAGAAGGAAGGAGTGAAAATGGTGGAAGGAAGGAAGGAGTAAGGGAGGAGGATGGAAGGAAGAAGGAAGGAAGACTGGAGAGTTTCAATGTGAATAGTGAGGACAGAGTTGGGTGGAACAGATTAGTTTGGCAGAGATCAAACAGACTGTGCAGAGGCAAAGAGCCCTAAAAATGGGTTTATGAAATCTCACCTAGTTTATTATTCCCATAGCATCACATTGTCCATGTTCTCACCAGATAAGCCAAATTAAAAATGTGTTTATAGTTTCAGCCATGCAGAGTGGCTGTGGCATGGTTTATGGTTTTATAAAATTAAATTCCATCCAAATAAAATGCAATTGAAGGTGAAGAGAAATTTTAATGACTTTCAGGTCACTGATTCTTAGGTCCTACTAGTGCACTGATATGAAAACATCTGTCAAGATGCAAATAAGAAGACACAAACTTTTGAGATTTATTTTAGAGAATGTTTAGAAGTTATACTTTGCTCAAATGTTTGGTGGAAAATATAAAAACAGTTTAAATAACAGTTAAAGTATTTTTCGACTCTGAATTTATGACAACAAACTAGGATTTTATAAACTAAAGTCCCTACCCCTAATAGAATATGGTCAATAAATGGGAAATGTATTGCAAAATTGACATACTTGAAAGTGATATTTTCTCTTCTCTCATGCTATAAGGAATTGAAGATAATGACTCACCAATCATTTTAAGTTTGTTTTCCTAGTGGTAAACTATGTATGAGTGTTTTATTATTTGTTCCATTTATGGCATATGGCAAATAGTTACAAGTAAAAGCTAAATTGAATTGAATTAAGGTCATTGTTGGAGGACAAAATTACAACAGATTTAGTTTCCCAGATTTTAATTTCCTTTGTTTGTTATTCTAAAATCAGACAGCAGTTCAGAAAACAAATGGCTCAGAATGAGCCTTTCCACCAGATAGTAAAGTTAAATACATAGCCACAGAAAATGCTATAACATAGAAAAAGAATGTGACTTACAGAGATGTGGATCGACGTTCAACACTACCTTATGATTTGACCAAGACTCAGTTACCTATTTTAAAAGTAGATTTACATCTCTCTCTGCACCAAGTTAGTTAACTGTTCATCATGAAGGAATAAACTTTCAAGTCAAACTTAAAATGCATGGAGGCATCTTTAAGTCAAACTTAGGACATTTAATTATACAGATTACTGAATTTAACATGAGATAAGGGCTTTAACTTATTGAAAGAAAATCTTGAGACTTTGTCAAATTTATCCATGAAGTTTTACTCCATTCCACAAAGAGACATCGGATAGTCCAAGAATCTCTGCCCTCTTCTTCATTGACCTACTTATCCCCCTAAGGAACTGTTAGCTAGGATACTCATTGTGATTTATGCTTTGTGAGTTTTTAAATTTCTCCAAACTAGAGTAAATGCAACAAACTTTTTTGAAACCCTTTTATGTTGGGAGACTAGCAAGCATGTTCTTTGGTTCACCTACCTTCCATAGTGTTGTATTAAGACATTTGTTTTACCCTATGCAGTCTTATTAATCTTTTAAAATCTTATTAAACTTAGAAATTCTACCTTTTCAGGATGAGTTCTTTTTCTCTCCCTTTTGCTATTCCTGCTTCTCTTGTTAATCAGCTTAACAATTTTCTTAGCCTCAGTAAGACCCTAGAGTCTGATAAAGAAAATTCCTTAAGGGGTTGGGAATATGGCCTAGTGGCAAAAGCTCTTGCCTCATATACATGAAGACCTGGGTTCGATTCCTCAGAACCACTTATACAGAAAACAGCCAGAGGTGGCGGTGTGGCTCAAGTGGCAGAGTGTTAGCCCTGAGCAGAAAGAAGCCAGGGACAGTGCTCAGGCCCTGAGTCCAAGGCCCAGGACTGGCCAAAAAAAAAAAAAATTCCTTAAATTTTGTCTGACTTGCTCTATGTGCAGTAGTAGTTACTTGAGAAGCTCATGCGAAAAGTTCTTCTGAAGTACAACTGTGGGATGACTTGGGTGAAAACATATTTTTATATGGATATCCTGGTCATCACAAAACCAGTCCCAGAAGATTTGTGTACTGAGCCTATCAGCTGCTTGATCTGGGAGGGGACTCTACTTGGCATTTGTAACTCAAGTTAGCTAGACTATCTTTTTGGGTAAAAGATTTTATAGTGTCTTTCATCTAATCCAACAAGCTGGCTGTTCTCTCAGGAATAACCTCCGGTGTGTCTGGATAATGCACAGCCATCTGTCATTGTTCTATAGTGAGCTGTGAGTTCTGTATCAACCAAAACTTCTACTCTCCAGTAGTTAAAATCAATAACACTTTTTTGTACATTACTTAGAATTATTTCAGTAATGTTTCCTGGGGAAGTTAGTGATAAGAAAGTTCAAAATGAAATGATTCCTGGCGCCATTTGTGTCTCCTGATCTCTTGTCCGCATGGGGTCCCAGTTCAGCTCTCCATTGGACCTGAATTGGTCTGTTGGTAAATCTTCCGGAAAAATAGAAAATTTTCAAAAAGGAGAAAGTAAGGATGAAGAAAAACACATTGATGTGGTGATAAAGAAGAACATGAGGCTGGGACAGAAAGTGTTAATTCCTGTAAAACAGTTTCCTAAGTTCAACTTTGTGGGAAAACTCCTGAGTCCATGTGGCAATTCACTGAAGCGCTTACAAGAAGAAACCTTGAAAAAAATGTCAATCCTTGGAAAAGGTTCCATGAGAGACAAGGCAAAGGAAGAAGAGTTGAAGAAAAGTGGAGAAGCAAAGTACTTTCACCTCAATGATGACCTCCATGTGCTCATTGAAGTGTTTGCTCTGCCAGCCACGGCTTATGCCTGAATGGGACATGCTTTGGAAGAAATAAAAAAAAGTTCCTCATCCTTGACTACAGTAAGGAGATCCGGCAATCACAGCTTCAGGAACTAATATATCTGAATGGTAGTTCAGAGAATGCAGATTTTCCAGTGGTGCGAGGGAAGCACACCCTACGTACAAGAGGTGTTGCCAGAGGAAAAGGAGTTACCGAGTGACACCAGATCCCAGGGGAGTTCTTTCCGCGTGAAGGCCACTAAACCTGGGAAGAGGAGTCATTACTCCCAGGGCAAGAGGAGTGCCCCCAAGTGGGTATACAGCTCCACCACCTCCCCCAACACAAGAGTCTTACAAAGAATATGACTATGACGATGGCTACTGTACTGCTTATGGTGACCAGAGTTATGATTCTTATGATAACTGCTACAGCACCCAAGCCCAAAGTGGAGCTGACTACTAAGATTATGGACATGGATTCAGTGAGGAGGCATACGATTCCTAAGGGCAAGAGGAGTGGACTAATTTAAGACACAATGCACCTTCAGTGAGGACGGCAAAGGGCATCTACAGAGACCAGCCATATGGCAGATACTGCTTGTACTGTCTGATGTAAAATAGCCAGTCTCCACCTGTCCTGTATACTGTTCAAAGTAATTTTTTTCTATGAACAATCCCTTTCTAAATAAATCAAATTGTTGAAAACCTGAGTGGATGGAACTTAAAACTACATTGTTTGAAACATCAACTTGGGCAGGAAAAAACAAGACATGTAAAATTTTGTTATTTCTTGTCTGTATATGAAAAGATAGGTCATCAAAGGGAAAAAATAAATTTGATTAACTAGTGTTAAACAAAAAGATAGATTACTAAGTATGTTAATCCATTCTTTTAACATAAGCCTCACCTTTCATTTTAAAGGTTTCCATAGAGTTTAGTTATTTTTATCTTTAAGCCATATGCTAGTATTTTTTTCTCTTGCCAATATGCATAAAAAGGGAAGCCAATTTCAAGTGAAAATAATGTAGTATTCTTTTGTAACTCCAGTCTTGAAATGTCCTGTAGTGTTTCGCTAAGTCTCCTCTTGCTTGATACTAAATAAACTTTTGAAAGAAAAAAAAATGAAATGATTCCTGCACATCATAAATGTGAGTTTTAATTCTTTCCTGGTTTTGGCTTTCACCCATATTGACCACTTTGTTGGCAACCACAACTTAGAGACATTTTCTATTGCCTTGCATAATCTTTCCTTTGCACGTTTGAAGCTGATATCAGTTCAAGGTTTAGATTATAAGAAGTGTTTCAAAGCGTATTTTTCTGGGCCCATGAATTAACTAAAAGCAGGTTGGCATACATGCTTCCATTTGATATGCCTTTGCTCTAAACCATTCTCCATGCAATCACTTTGCAATTACATTGGAATCCTGGGAGGATGAAACTGATCAATAACATTTTTATGACAAGAAACTGAAATTACCCCTAGGACAGATCTAGGCCTGAGTGAATTGTTTACCTTGACCAGTGATGACAGAGATAACTATTTCTCAGCAACCTCTCCTAAAACAAGTACTGAAACAATGGTCAACCAGGCAATAATTTGATCAGGCCAGTTGAATAATTATACATGCCTCTTTCCCTCTTTCTCTGGTTCCTTGTTTATAAGATCCAAAGCTCATGTCTATATCCCCTAAGATATGAGCTGAAGTGCTATATTCCTTTGACATGTCTATGCTATGTAATAAATCTCCTTTCTCTGCCCTGTACCATGTCTCTTATAGGAGTCTGAAGTCTGAAACTCCAGTTTCAAGAAAGATTGTGCTTGGTCTAACATTATGGTTTAACTGTGCACTTGAAAAAAGAAGTACTTTAACTATTACACATAAAAATAATGGAGGGATTGTAAGCTTTTCTGTTTTCTTATTAGTTTGCATTCCCTTATGCATATAACACCCTGGCAATTGGATGACTCTAAATTTCACTGTTAGTATTAACTTTTAGTAAATGAGTATTATACAGATATCACTCCAAATCCCTTAAGGTGATGTGGCTAGCTGGAATCAAAGTTCCTTATCCTTATTTGGACTACAAGACTGCATGTCTATTTGAAGAAAAAATTTCATAACTAAGAATTAAACTTAAATGTTTTTTTTTGTCCTTCTTATCTCTTTTTAGCAAAAAGAAGTAATAGAGGAAAGATGTAAGTAGACTCAGAGAATTTAGATGAATAGAGATTAAAGTAGTTGTGTTACCAGAAACTAAGGTCCATATTGCTCACTGCTCTACAGATGACCTGTAAAACAGAAATTGTTGGAAAGAAGGTTATTTTAAGCCACCCCAGAACACAAAAGAAACTCTCCATATCAAGTCTCTGCCTCAAGGTACAGAGAGGTTAAGTTGGAGGAAATGAGCTATATAGAGAAAAATAGGCGTGTAATCTATGTGATGAACATCCTGGTCAGAGTCGTAGTTTAGTAGGCATATATCAACCTGTTATTTCTTTGGCAGGAATATCAAAATGGATATTTGCTCTCCTGCAACTAGCTAAATAAAATCAAAGAAGGACTTCTCTTCAGCATAGAGAATTAGAGAGGAACATAAATCAAAATGGAGAGTAAGAGATAGTTTCAAATAAACTCTTGATACAGTTGGGGTAAGTTGAAAGTATACTATAATTGTCTTTAATAAAATACAGAGTCTACTGCTTAAGATTTGCGTTTGCTTTTTTCAAAGAATCCATTAAGGAACCTATTTGAACTTAGTTTAATTAATTTAGTTGTTTTGTGTTTATATATATATATATATATATATATATATACACACACACACATATATATATAGATTAAAATGCATTCCATTGTGTTTGTGGTATTTTGTTATTGCTTAGCATCATTTCTGGTCATTTCTTTCTGGGAAACAATTTTATAAATTAAAATTCTCCACCATTTGGTTACTGTCATTTTTGGTAAAAACTAATCTACTTAATGAAGTCCATAATGTTAATGTTGTTCTAAAGCCTATGTACCTCCATACATTTCTAATTTGATTTAAATATTTCTCCTCTTATTGTAAACTGAAGCTAACTTGATTTGTAAGCAGAGAATAAACGACTCTAGAAACAAGTAGCTGAGTTCCATCATAACCTACACAAATAGGTTGAGGTTGCCCTATAGGGCCCAGTTCTGTTATGGTCATGAATACTAAAGGAGAAACTCCCTCTCCCACTGAAAATCAACCTTATAGTTGAAATTTCCAGAAATGAAACGCCATGCAAAAAGAACAGAATCTAGCTGGAGGGAAACTTAAGGGCTGTGATGAAAGCATAGGACCTCAACAGTATCAACATCACGGTTTTCCCTATTTCTCAAGGAGTTATTTCTCAAGTCCTATCCTGCTCATCAAACCCATTAAATGACAAATGTCTTTTAATAGCAATCCAGGTTTTCAGTTCTTTTTTTAAAATTTTTATTGTCAAACTGATGTACAAAGAAGTTATACGTTAGGCATTGGATACATTTCTTGTACTGTTTGTTACCTCCTCCCTCATTCCCCCCTTCCACTCCCCCTTTCCCTTTCTCCCCATGTGTTGTTCAGTTGGTTTATACCGAACAGTTTTGCAAGTATTGCTTTTGTAGTCATTTGTTTTTTTTTTAACCGTGTCTCTCAATTTTGGTATTCCTTTTCAGTTTCCTACTTCTACTACCAGTATACACCGCTTCCAATGTACTCAGATAATATAGAGATCGTGCAGGTACACCACAGGAAGGGGATACAAGAGGATCATCAATAATAGAAGCTCCAGTTTCACATCGCATGTTGAAAGTAATTACAACAGTATGACAGTCGTTTCCATAACATGGACTTCATTACACTTAGCATCATATTATGTGTTCATAAGAGTATAGCTATTGGGCTCTTGTGATCCTCTGCTGTGACTAGCCTAAACATGTGCTAATTATTCCCTATGAGGGAGAACATAGAGTCCATGTTTCTTTGGGTCTGGCTCATTTCACTTAGTATAATTTTTCCAAGTCCTTCCATTTCCTTATGAATGGGGCAATATCATTCTTTCTGATAGAGGCATAAAATTTCATTGTGTATATGTACCATATTTTCCTGATCCATTCGACTACTGAGGGGCATCTGGGTTGGTTCAATGTTTTAGCAGACAAATTGTGCTGCGATGAACATTGTTGTGCTTGTGGCTTTAGTGTGGTCTTGTTTGTAATCTTTTGGGTAGATGCCCAAAAGCGGGGCTGCTGGGTCATAGGGGGGCTCTATGTTTACCCTTCTGAAGAATCTCCATGCTGCTTTCCAGAGTGGCTGAACCAGTTTACATTCCCACCAACAATGAAGTAGGGTTCATTCCCTTTTGGCCACATCCCCTTCAGCATTTGTTACTGTTAGTTTTCCTGATAATGGACACTCTTACTGGGGTGAGGTGGGATCTCAATGTTGTTTTGCTTTGCATTTCTTTTATGGCCAGTGATGTACAGCACTTCTTCATGTGTCTCGTGGCCATTCTCATTTCCTTTTCAGAGAAGTCTCTTTTTAGTTCTTAAGCCCACTTGTTGAGGGGGCTGTTGATTCTTTGAGGTTTTGTTTTGAAGGAATTTAATTGTTTTAGTTCTGCTTATACTTTAGATATGAGGCCTTTGTCCATTGTATGGCCAGTAAAGATCTTCTCCCAATCTGTGAGCTTTCTGTTTATCTTGGAAGCTATGTCATTTGCCCTGCAGAAGCTCTGCAATTTGATACAGTCCCATTTGTCCAGCCATTCTTTGATTTGTTGTATTTCTTGGCCTTTGCTAAGGAAGTTTCATTCTGTGCCAAGGAGCCCAAGAGTTTCTCCTATTCCTTCTTGTAGTGTTTTCAGGGTATCTGTTTTTATTTTGAGGTCTTGGACAAATTTGGAATTGATTTTGATGCAGGGTGATATATAAGGATCTGGTTTTAATTTTAGATGTTTTCCTTTTAAAAGTATAGTTTTTTTTTTGATAATCAGCTATAAATATGTCAAAAATATTTTGAAATGCTATATTATGATCTACAGTCCTGTTTAGTTTTATATGTTCTTAGCTCAATATTGCAATATATTTCTACTGTGTGATAATAATGCAGAAAGTTAGCCAGGATCAAGGAGTAGACAAAAGCCTGGTACTATGGAAGCAGCCTTTTCAATTCCTCTTCTGCTATTTTTATATATTAGTATTCCTATTAAATCAAACTGATTCAGAACCTGTCTAGTATAGTCTTCATTTTCTTTCATACCCTGACTTGTCTTGGCTTCTACTTAAGACCAACATATCTAAATTATACATATGCTTTAAAGGTGTGCAATGTTCTCCCAGAAATATTGGGCCAACCAATAACCTGTATGACTGAAGAATTCTGGTAGCTATTATTGTCTGTACTGTTAACTTGGCATTTGCTATTCATAAAGATGTCTTTCAGATTATTTGTTCACTTTTAAATTTTATATTATTATTATTATTTATTTCATATGTAAATAACTTATAGGACTGTTTTCTATGACTAGTCACAAGAGTGAAAAATCAGTATCTTTGCTTATAACAGTGAAAATATTTAGGCTTCAATAATATCTAGTTAATTCACATTTTTGGTGCCAGTCCCTGGGCCTGAACTCAGGGGCTGGGTGCTTACCTCAAGGCTGAATCTCCACCACTTGAGCTACAGCTTGAATTCTGTCTTTTAGTGGCTAACTGGAGGTAAGAATCTCATAGACTTTCCTCCCCAGGCTGGCTTTCCACTACAGTCTTCATATCTCAGCCTTCTGATTCCTAGAGAAACAGGGTTTAGCAACAAGGAGTGACAGGCAGGCTGAATCTTTTGTAGCATCACCTACTAATTCTTCCAGAACACATTTCCTCTACACCAATATGCTTCTTTATATAGTACTAGAAAAGGATCTGCCACACATTTTTAATGCATAAACTGTGATTCAACACATAAAAACAGCATGAATAATAATGCCCAAATGTAAGTTAGAGCGTCTTGAAGGAAACAATGCTAATGATTTCATGATTGCATTAAATTGTTATCTCACACAACTATTTATCCTTATCCAGTTTTTGGAGGCATTTTTTTATAATGTGACAAAGGGGCAGAGGAACAAATATAATGGATGCGATGTGTCTGTATTCAAACTGTATCTATACATAGTGCATGAACTAGATGGCAACAATGCTGGTATGCTTTATTTATTTGCACTATTGACATGATAGTTGTTGATAAACATCACCAGGCCCATTGGAAAAATAGCCAAACTGAAATGATCATCAAAACTGTGACGGTTAGCTATCATGGATGGCTGCTATTTTTCAGTAGTTTCTAAGATTCCAGCTTGTCTTCAGGTATATCATTCTAATTTTTCCATCCCAAGAGTTTGCAAGATTATAAACTCAATGTAACTATCCATAGAATAGTTACTATAAATATATGAATTTGTATATGTTGAAGTTTCTTTCACTGGAAACTGTCTATGACAAATAATTATTGGTAATCTGTCACTGAAATCTAGGTCTATAGAGGTTTGACCAAAAATTATTTTCAATCTATATTCACATAATCTTACTTTGTGTTGAAAAAGCTTGATTTTTTTATTTTAATTTTTAATTTTTATAACGGTAATGTAGAGTGGTTACAGTTATGTAAGTCAGGTAAGGAGTACATCTTTTTTGCACTATGTCACCCTGAATATGATTTAATGAGGGCATTTGATTTCATGATAGCTCTCCCCTTATAATTTTATGGAGCATCACAGCCAGGCTCTCTTTATTTCCACTCAGATTAGTCTTTGCCTATTATTTAATCCTCCCTGGAAATGCCCTCACAGACATACATACCTATAGGTGTGGTTTTTTTTATCCCTCAGGAGTTTTCCAAACCAACAAAATTGATCATCAAGATTAATCATGAAGAGGCAACTCCTTTCCAGCTTGAAACCCAAAGACAGCTTCCAAAAACCATCACCATGCACTCTGCCTCCCCAAATACTTGTCTACATCACATAATGCTGAATACATAGAGCCCAACCTAGAGAGACTCCGTCATCTGAGCAGTCCCAACACTGCTCAAAAGTCCAAGGTCTAAGTTTCCTTTAAGATTAGATAGACTCTTAGATGTAAGCAAAGGTAACAGCACAAGGAGAACCCTATGCTTCCAAGGTATATCCTCACAAAGGAATGGATGAGCATTAAAAAGGAAGGATAAGAAGAAAGCAAGACAGAAATGTACCAAAGATTAAATTCTGGAGCCCCATGTCCAGCATGTGGGACACACATCATGAAGCGAGAGCTATCAGGGCTTGAGCTCTCCCATTTCTCTGACCTTGCTCTTTGTAACCTGTATGGCTACTCGCCTGGTTTGGCTCCAGTTGTTGCTCAGAATTTCCCATGGCAGGCATTCCATGTTTCTATTATCTAACATTCTGAGGTCTTCACTCCTGCAGGGAAGGTGCCTTCATTTGACACTCCAGAGGAAGCCTTCATGAACTTTGCATTCTGTATGAAAAAGCTTGATTTTTAAAATTGTATTTCATTGTACAGATGATGTACAGAGGGGTTATAGCTTTATGAGTAAGGTAATGAGTACATTTATTGTCAAACATCCTGCCCTCATTTTTCTTAAAGTTTTCCTGCCCCACCCCCCGAACTCCCTCCCCCCCAAGTTGTAAAGTGCATTTCCAATATAGTGTCTTGTGAGTATTCCTGTTGCATTGGTTCAACTTTTGTCCTTTGTCACTATTTTGTTGTTCCCCTTGCCTTTCCCAAATCAGTTCAACATATACACAAGACACAGGGTACCAAAAATGAAAACAGGGTCAACAGTGGATAAACCAAAGGAATGAAAATGAAAGAAAAACAGAAATAACTTCACACGATCCATTAAAAAATAAAAAAGAGGGGAAGACGGCAGAGGAGCAGCAGAGCCCTAGCTGAGCTCCCTCTGACATCACAGTTTTCTCACCCCATAGAAACTTTTACTCCTAGAAAGACAGCCAGAGTAAGTTCTAACAGTACAGGGATTCTGGCCAGGAAGAAAAAATCCACTTTGCTCATCTGAAAACACAGATTTGAGCTCCACACCAGTGCCGGCGCCGGCACAGCGCCCGGCACAGCAACGTGCACTGCGTGCGGCTAAAGCACACAGCATAGACCAGGGAGAAATCCTCCAGACAGCGGCTGAGCACAGACGGGCTGAAATCGCAGAGAAAGTGTGAGTACCCCTGAAAGATATTCTCACTTGTGCCCACAGAGCAGCTTCTGGAAGGCAGCCCTTCCCCCACAGCCAGAGCAAAGTGCCATCTTTGCCACTGGCATAGGGTCAGACCAGATTGGAACTAAAGCGGGCCTGGGGAAAGCGAGGTCAAAGGAGCCATCTTTGAAAAGGGCAAGAGTCACCAACCAATGAGAGCCAACTCCGCCCAGGAGAATGCCCCCTGCCCAGGCGGGAGGTGAGTCCTGGGCCTCAGCTTAGCCAGAGGTGCCCCGCCCTGCTCACCGGAATTTCTAAATTTAAAGCAATAGTGGCGAGCAGCTACCAGCAGCACAGAAACACCAGAAAGGGGAACAAACAGTTCCTGAGACAGTTAAACGGTCCTGTCACACAGGAAGCCCAGTTCCCAGCCCGAAACAGAGCTGCATTCCATAGCCACCTCCGCCAAGGAGGCCGCCCCGCTCAGGAGGGAGGAGCCTCCCCCAGGCAAGCAACTCTCAGCCAGGTAAAACAGGCCAGAGGCGCATCGCCCTACAGAGTCTACAGCCTATTCAAAGCCAGGCGTCAAAGGCAGCAGCCCGACAGCAGACAGAGGAGACACAGTTCCTGAGACTGCTCACGGCCCATCTACAGAGGACGCCCAAGGCCTACCTGCAAGCTATGAGAACCACAGAGACCCAGGATTGCACCAACAGGGGAGAAGGGTCAGAACAGATCCACCCCCTGCAAACTGAAATCAAGTCAAACCAGCCAATCAAGAAAATAGACTGCAGACCATTGCAAGGAAAACAGAGACTGGGGAAAGACCACCCAAACAAGGAGGACTCCATTTTTTTTTCTTTTCAAAAATTTTTTAAACTTTGAAAAAAAATTGTTTTTTATATCTTCACTTCTGAAACGTTGTTGTTTTGTTTGTTAGTTTTCCATTTTTACCGGTTTGTTTTATCATCTTTTTTGATTGATTGTTTGCTTAGGTTGTTCTTTTTCTGTTTTTTTTCCTTTTCCGTTTTTTTCTTTTATAAATAATTTTTCTATGTTTTGTGCATCTGTCTTCCAGTATTTTTACTTTATTTCTCTCTTTGGATTCCCTTTCTTTAAAAATTACTTTCCTATAAATAACACCTCCACTCTTTTCTGCTAACTCTCCATTGTCTAACATTTTAACCTTGTTCTTTCTAATGATTCTACTCTTCTCCACATTTCCATGTCACTGAAACTAAACCAAAATCACCCCCCAATATATTTTACTCTATTATCTTTACTACCTCCAACTTACCCTCCTGACTTACTGCCTGGAACTCCAGGTTCCATTGTCTCCTGGTTATTGGATAGAGGGTATCCCAGCTTAATCCAAGTGAATCAAAGGGGTTCATAGAGAAAGCCAATCCTAAAAGAACTTAATATAAAACAAGAATTGCTTATAGGGTTGTAATAGTAAATAAGTAACTACTGAATACAGGGCCCAGGATCGGTTGTTTTATTGAAATTGTATTCTTTAGGAACACCAAATCTAATTTTACAGACAGGTATACAAGGTATCTGTATATAATTGTGAACTTGTAAGATTTACACAACAATGCTTGGTAAGGGCTGCTTTTGGTCTTAAACAGTGCTCACAGATGCTGGTAGACTGGCATTCCCAATCCAAATAGGCAGAAGGAACACAAGAAAGATGGCAAACAATGAAGTCTTATCCCCCACTCAAAACAAGCAGGAAGCAGAGCAGTCAATCAAAGACATAGAAGAGAACCCGCAAAATGCTCTACAAAGTATACTGATAAACATGATAAATGAAAAGTTTGAATCTCTTCAGTCAATTATTCTAGAGCGTGAGGAGGCAAAGCAAAAATTAATGGAGAATTTCATGGCATCCACAAATAGAAAGATAAATGAACTTTAAGAGTCAAATGAAAAGATAGCTAACCAGCTTAAAGATTTGAGAGACAACACTCAAAACCAAAGTAATGAAGTTAATGAAGTAAAGAAGTCCATACAAGACCTAAGAAATGACATGGAAATCATCAGGAAAGACCAGTCAGAAGGAAAAGAAATTCGAAATCAAGTAGCTGGCCTACAGTCCCGACTAACTGAAGCAAAGGATCGAATCTCAGGAGCTGAAGATTCCTTGGATTCTATGGAGAAAGATAAAAAATCAATACAAATCCAGTCCAATCAACAAAACAGATCACTACAGGAGATTCAAGAAACGATCAGGAAGCCCAATTTAAGGATAATAGGTATTGAGGAAAACTTGGAGAAAGAGGTTGATGGGATAGGCAAACTATTTAAGAGAATATTAGCTGAGACCTTCCCAAATACCCAGAAGGAAAGGCCTATACAGATACAAGAAGCATTTAGAACCCCAAACTGACCAGACCAGAATAGGACATCCCACCGACACATTGTGATCAAAACAGGATCAGTAGAGTACAAGGAAAGAATCCTTAAAGCTGTTAGGGAGAAGAAAACAATCACATATAAAGGAAAAGCAATCAGAATCACCCCAGACTCCTCAGCAGAGACCATGAAAGCAAGGAGAGCCTCTAATGAAGTATACCAAACTCTAAATAAAAATAACTACCAACCAAGGATTCTGTACCCAGCGAAACTCTCCTTCATAGCCAAAGGTCAAATAAAAGTCTTCCACAATAAGGAAAAACTGAAACAATATATCTCCACCAAACCAGCTATATAGAAAATCCTTAAAGATGTACTATACAGGGAAAATAATCAAGATCCCAATACAGACAGAGAAATGAACCCTAAATAGTAAACATCAGATCAAGAAATGGGAAGACACAGCTTTAAACAAGATAGTGATAATGAAAGGAACAAACGATCACCTCTCAATCCTAACTGTCAACATTAATGGAATTAATTCTCCAACCAAACGACATAGGCTCATAAGTTGGATCAAAAATCAAGATCCAACTTTCTGCTGCCTCCAAGAGACACATCTATCCAGCAAAAGTAAACATCTTCTAAAAGTGAAAGGCTGGAATCAAATCTATCAAGAAAATGGCCCCCATAAGCAGGCTGGAGTTGCAATCCTAGTATCAGAAAAAATTGACTTCAGATTTAAAACGGTAAGAAGAGACAAAGAAGGCTACTACATACTAGTAAAGGGATGTTTCCTACAGGAAGATATAACCATTCTAAATATATACACACCAAATGCAAGAGCACCCAACTTCATCCAACAAACACTACTGACTCTAAAAACACTCATAGACCCAAACACATTGGTAGTTGGAGACTTTAACACTCCACTATCACCTCTGGACAGATCAACACGCCAAAAACTGAACAAAGAACTTATTAATTGCATAGACCAATTATTGTTAAACGACATGTACAGAATATTCTACCCAGCAACAACAGAATACACATTCTTCTCCGCAGCACATGGAACATTCTCCAAAATAGATCATATCTTCGGGCACAAAGAAAATCTGTACAAATTCAGAACTATAAAAACCATTCCCTGCATTTTCTCAGACCACAATGGAATAAAATTACAGCTCAACTCAAACAGCCACCACAGAAAATCCTACAATTCATGGAGACAAAACAACACACTGCTGAACCATCAGTTGGTCATTGAGGTAATTCAAACGGAAATTCAAATGTTTATGGAATTCAACCAAGTTGAGGACACAAAGTACCAGCTTCTTTGGGACAAAGAAAAGGCAGTATTCAGAGGAAAATTTATATCTCTGAGTACATACATCAACAAACTGGAGAAACAGCAACTCAATAATTTAAGGAAGCACCTTAATTTCCTTGAGAGAGAACAACAAGCAAAACCCCAAGTCAATAGACAGAGGCAAATCATTTAAATCAAATCAGAATTAAATCAATTAGAGTCTAAAAAAAACCATTGAAAGAATCAACAAAACAAAGAGTTGGTTCTTTGAAAAAATCAACAAGATAGACAGACCCCTGGCAAACCTGACCAAAAAACAAAGGCAGCACACTCAAATATACAAGATAAGAGATGAAACAGGTAACATCTCCACAGAAATAACCGAAATTCAGAAAATAATAAGGGACTATTTTGCAAACCTTTATGCCAACAAATTCGAGAACTTGGAAGAAATGGATGATTTCCTTGAAAAAATTCATATCCCCAAACTTAAACATGAATATTCAAACCTTCTAAACAGACCCATATCCAGTATTGAAATAGAAACGGCAATAAATGATCTCCCATCCAAGAAAAGCACAAGTCCAGACGGATTCACTGCAGAATTCTACAAGGCCTTCAAAACAGAACTCACACCAATATTTCTCAAACTCTTCAATAAAATTGAAAGAGAACGTTCACTCACAGACACATTCTGTGAAGCGAGTATAACCCTCATCCCAAAACCAGGCTGGGACTCATCACGGAAAGAGGACTCCAGACCGATTTCCCTGATGAACATAGACGCAAAAATTCTCAACAAAATTCTGGCCAATCGACTTCAACAGGTCATCAAAAAAAAAAAATCATACACCACGATCAAACTGGATTCATCCCATGGATGCAAAGTTGGCTTTATATACGCAAGTCAATTAATGTAATCCACCACATCAACCGGAGCAAGGTAAAGAGCCACATGATTTTATCTCTGGATGTGGAAAAAGCATTCGATAAAATCCAGCACCCATTTATGCTAAAAGCCCTGGAAAAACTGGGATTCCAGGGAACATTCCTGAATATAATCAAGGCAGTTTATGACAAATCAACAGCAAGCATAACTCTAAATGGTGAAAAACTAAAGCCATTCCCTTTAAAATCAGGAACAAGGCAGGGATGTCCACTCTCTCCCCTGCTCTTCAACATAGTACTAGAATTCCTAGCCAGAGCAATTAGGCAAGAAGAAAATATAAAGGGGATCCAAATAGTAAAAGATGTAGTTAAACTTTCTCTCTTCGCAGATGACATGATCCTATACCTAAAGAATCCCATAGACTCTACCACCAAGCTAATAGAGCTGATGCAAAACTTTGGCAAAGTTGCAGGATATAAAATAAACCCTCAAAAATCAACGGCCTTTCTCTATACTAACGACCCAAAGACCGAGGCTGAAATTCGGAAAGCAACTCCTTTTGCAATAGCCCCCCAAAACATAAAATACCTAGGAATAACCTTATCCAAAGAGGTGAAAGACTTCTTTGATGAGAACTTTAAACGGTTGAAAAATGAAATTAAGTCAGAACTAAGGAAATGGGAAAACCTCCCATGTACCTGGATTGGGAGGATTAATTAAATCAAAATGGCAATATTGCCAAAGGCTATCTACAAATTCAATGCAATACCCATTAATATCCCAACACCACTTTTTAATGAAATAGAGGAAGCAATCCTGAAATTCATATGGAACAATAAAAGACCTAGAATAGCAAAAACAATCCTAAGCAGAAAGAACAGTGCTGGAGGAATTACAATACCCAACTTCAAGCTGTATTATAAAGCTATAGTAATAAAAACAGCTTGTTATTGGCACCGGAACAGGCCTGAAGACCAATGGAACAGAATTGAAGACCCAGAATTGAACCCACAGAACTACGCCTACTTAATCTTTGATAAAGGAGCTAAAACAATGGTATGGAAGAAAGATAGCCTCTTTAACAAGTGGTGCTGGCAATACTGGCTCAACACATGCAACAAACTAAAAGTAGATCCTTATATATCACTCTGTACCAAAATCAATTCCAAATGGATCAAAGACCTTGAAATCAACACAGACACCCTGAAAACACTAAAGGAAGGAGTAGGAGAAACATTTGGGCTCCTTGGCACAGAACGGAACTTCCTTAACAAAGACCCAGAAAGGCTACAAATCAAAGAAAGGTTGGACAAATGGGACTACATCAAACTTCAGAGCTTCTGCCTGGCAAAGGACATAGCTCGCATGATAAACAGAAAGCCCACAGACTGGGAGAAGATCTTTACCGGCCATTCAATGGACAAAGGCCTCATATCTAAAATATATGCAGAACTAAAAAAATTACCTTCTTCCAAAACAAAACTGCAAAGAACCAATAGCCCCCTCATCAAGTGGGCTAAAGACTTACAAAGAGACTTCTCTGATGAGGAAATGAGAATGGCCAAGAGATATATGAAAAAGTGCTCTACATCACTGGCCATAAAAGAAATGCAAATCAAAAGAACATTGAGATTCCATCTCACCCCAGTAAGAATGTCCTAAATTGTTGGAGGGGATGTGGCCAAAAGGAAACCCTACTTCATTGTTGGTAGGAATGTAAACTGGTTCAGCCACTCTGGCAAGCAGTATGGAGATTCCTCAGAAGGCTAAATATAGAACTCCCCTATGACCCAGCAGCCCCACTTTTGAGTATCTATCCAAAAGAACACAAACAAAATCATAGTAATGCCACCAGCACAACATTGTTCATCGCAGCACAATTTGTCATAGCGAGAATCTGGAACCAACCCAGATGCCCCTCAGTAGACGAATGGATCAGGCAAATGTGGTATATATACACAATGGAATTTTATGCCTCTATCAGAAAGAATGACATTGCCCCATTTGTAAGGAAATGGAAGGACTTGGAAAAAATTATACTAAGTGAAGTGAGCCAGACCCAAAGAAACAAGGACTCTATGGTCTCCCTTATTGGGAATAATTAGTACAGGTTTAGGCAAGTCATAGCAGAGCATCACAAGAGCCCAATAGCTATACCCTTATGAACACATAAGATGATGCTAAGTGAAATGAACTCCATGTTATGGAAACAATTGTTATATCACAGTTGTAACTACTTTCAAAGTCCCATGTGTATCTGTAGCTTCTATTATTGATGATGTTCTTGTGTCATCTTCCTGTGGTTGTACCTACACTATCTCTGTAATCTTATCTGAGTATATTGGAAACCGTGTATACTGGTATTGGAACTAGGAAATTGAAAGGGAATACCAAAATTGAGAGACAGGGTAAAAAAGACAAACAACTACAAAAGCAATACTTGCAAAACTGTTTGGTGTAAGTGAACTGAACCCCTCATGGGGGGAAAGGGAAAGGGGGAGGAGGGAGGGGGGTATGAGGGACAAGGCAACAAACAGTACAAGAAATGTATCCAATGCCTAATGTATGAAACTGTAACCTCTCTGTACATCAGTTTGATAGTAAAAATTTGAATAAAAAACAAATAAGATACAAAAAGGCAAGAAAAAAACCCTCTTGCTTTCATATTTTGCAGTTAATTTATTTTAGCATCATTTTATATGCTCATATGTACATAGCCATGGAGCTGTTGTGATCCTCTGCTAGGTCTATGCTAGGCATATACAAATTATTACAAATGCGGAAAACAATGAGATGTATGTTTCTTTGTGTCTAGCTCACTTAGTATAACTTTTTTCAAGTCTTTCCATTTCCTTATGAATAGGACAATGTCATTTTTTTCTAATGGGAACATAGAATTACATTGTGTATATACATCACATTTTCTTGATCCATTCATCTACTGAGGGGCATAAGGGTTGGTTTCAATTATTAGCTGTGGTAAACACTGCTCAGTGAACATAGTTGTGCTTGTAGCTTTAGTGTGCCCTTGTTTGTGATCTTTTGGGCAAATGTCCAGGAGGGGATTGCTGAATCATAAAGGAGCTCTATCTTTATTCTTTGAGGAACCTCCATACTGCTTTCCAGAGTTTTTTAAACTAGTTTACCCCACAAACAGCTTAGTGCCATTCTCTTTTGGCCACATCCCCACCAGCATCTGCTATTGTTTTGTTGATGATGCCTTGAGAACTGAGGTGAGGTGCATAGCTAGCAAGATAAATAGAAAGCCCACTGGTTGGGAGAAGATCTTCACTAGCTGTACAACAGACAAGGGCCTCATATAAAAAATTTACCTAGGGCTGGGAATATGGCCTAGTGGTAAAAGTGCTCGCCTTAAAAAATATATATATAAAAAAATTAAACCCCTCAATAACAAATCCTCCAAGAAACAACCACCCCATTCATAAGTGGGCTACAGATTTAGAGAGACTTCCCTGGAGAAGAAATAAGAATAGCGGGTAGAAACCGGAAGAAATGTTCAACATCTCTGGCCATAAAAGAAATGCAAATCAAAACTATACTGAGAAGCTTATTTTTGTAAGACACGATTTTGCCACATAACCAGAATTTGCCAATCCTCTTACATTAGGTATTCCAAATATTGGATTTATAGGTATGTCCCACCATGCCCTACTTGAAAAAGTTCATAAAGTAAAGTATAGGTGAGAATTCAGTTACCTAAGAGTCAATGCATTTTACTTCTCTCCTTGAAGCTTTCCATGTACGGCAAGGGACAAAATAAAAAGGAGACCAAGTGTGGCATTGATTTCCTCAAGTTCTATGAAGATTAGTTACCGTCAGTAGAGACATCTGTGTTGTAAAATAAAATAAGGAAAAGAAAAAAGAAGAACTCAGTAATGTTGGAAGCAAAAAGCTGATAAAACTTTATGCTTGACATAAGTTTTAGCTGTTTTGACAAGGACATCTAGGCCCTAAATTTAAGTGAATTACTCACATTACCTTTTTAGATCCATTTCAGTTCCAGAACTTCACTACATGTAAAGCACATACTCTCTCAATTTTGTTTTTATTGTTTTAGTTGAACCAATTCATTAAGCTTTCAGCTCACTCTATTCATTTTAGTACCACTTACCTTTCTTTCCCCAGCTATCTATCTAACAGTCTCAGCTTGTAATGCTTTACTCAGTTTGGTCTCTTCATTGTATTGATTCCTCCTCTGGTATTGCAATAGTTATTTTCTTAATAACTTCCTGGCTTATTTTTTGTTTTGTGGTTGGGGCATAGACAGTAAAATCTATCATATTCTAAAATGTCCCTCAAATTATTAAGTAACCCATCTTCTTTTTAAAATGGGGTAACAATTTCTTCCATTTCTCATAAGAAAGGTATATTCACAGTGATATATGCATTCTCTGAAATATTACAAATATGGTTCTGTGTCAGTTGTAAGTTGTTTTTTATTATCTTCAATAATACCAATATTGTCTTCTTTAATCCAACGATTTTCCATAAAATTCTTGTGTATAAAAATCTTTGGTCCAATAGCAGCAGTTGCATTGTGAATTTGTTAGAAATGGAAATTCTTAAGTAGTACTTCAGACCCATCAAGTCAGAAACTCTGTTTCAGGGCCCCAAATCCATGCTTTAATATATACACATGTGCCTCAAGTACTTTTGATGCATGTTCAAGTTTAAGAACTCAGTAATCAAAATATATTAGTAAGTTTGGTAAAAGGAAAATACTACTTTTTTGGTTTTGGTTAATGTTTTGCAAAGCTTCATATGACACAATTCTGTTTATCCACATATAAAAGATAATACCAGGCCATTTTCCTTACTTCTTTATGGGAACTTGGCCTTGTCAGCTCTTATGGAAATAAACTCTTTTGCTCTAAATAAAAAAAGACAATACTAAAATACCTGAGAAGTCATTCATTTTAAATTATACAATTAAAGACATTCTTTCTGGTAAAATGATCAATATTTTTTACTTATTTCTTTGCTTTTGAGTAGATAGAAATGAACACAGGAGGCTCATCCTACTCTCATCATGATAGAAATTTCACTATTGATGGATGACTCCTGTATCCTGTGAGACATCAAACTCTATTAGTCACTCATTTTTGCAATTTAAATGCTGGATTTCATTTTTCAGTGCTACAGACCCATTACCCAAAGAGGGCCCAGCTGTTACATTTTTGCTGCAGGGAAATTCTTTGCAAATTCAATGGGTTTTACTTCAATCCAGGAAACATAAAGCATTATGTTTGTAACAATAATTATGTATCTTTCCATGGCTTCAAAATGTGAAGCCAAAGAGAGGAGTAATGATAATTGATCAGATTCATTAAAGGAAAAATTTATTCTCAAAACATCTTTCTGTCATGGGCAAATGTCCATTGGACAGATGGGCCAATAGGCATGGTGTTAGAATTATATGGATAACTAATCTTTTATGCATTTGTGTTCCCAAAAGCTCAGGGTTAGTATAACTGAGAAACCAAAGTTTGGGCAAATAATATACCATAGTTTTGATTAAGCATTTTCCTTATAACATGATGATATTAGGAAGACTTATAACTAATGTTAAGGCATTTGGTGTAAACTAACTGAACAACTCATGGGGGTAGAGGGAAAAGGGGAGGGGGAAAGGCAAGGGGGCAAATGAAGGAGGAGGTAAAAAATTGTACAAGAAATGCACCCACTGCCTTAGGTATGAATAAATAAACAATTATTCAGGGGAAAAAAAGTATTCATTGTGGGCTAGGAATGTGGCTTAGTGGTAGAATGCTTGTGTAGCATGCAACAAGCCCTGGGATCAATTCCTTGATACCACCTAAACAAAAACAAAAAAGAATCTTCATTGCTAGATTAGATGTGTGAGGCAATAGCTTGGGCCACTTGCCAGTATTGGGTGTTAGAGGGTTGGGATTCCTTTCCAAATAACACAGGAGAGGTTTGAGAATGGAGATTGATCTTGGCTATAGTCACTGGAGAAGAGCAGCTAGAATTCTAGAAACTAGGCAGAGATGACATTGCAGGCAACTGGGAGTCTATAGGCAAGGATGTGTCAGTTGTCTCTATCCCTCCGTAGGCAAGAAAGAATCATGTCACATGAACTGAGAGTGACAAATAAGCTTTTTACTATATGTAAGTCTTTTTTTGCATAAGGTTGTATCAATTTTATGTTTGTCTGTGAGGGGTATTTTTATCTACCTGATATAGTCTGTTGGGGACAGCTGTGCCTTTAAGAGGCCACAGCTGGCTTTAGCCTTTAACAGGAAGAGAAGCCCCAGCCCCTGGGGCGAGCACATGTCAGCCCTTGGAGGATTGTGATCCGGGCCCACAGAGGAAGTTTCATGACATCACCTGATGGGCATCCCAGTCAGCCAATCAGTCAGTCACCCCAAGTCCTTCCCCTTCCGCCTTTGTCATCGTAATAAATCCTTCTCCCCACCCTCTGGGACGTGGAGACCCATTCAAACATCCAACCGTCTCCCCGATATCTTTGTCCTGCGGCTCCTGACACATTATGGGGGACCGAGGAAGAGATTTCGGCATCCCACTTCAGCTTAGAGCAGTCCGGTAAGGACACGCCTTACTCCTTCTGCCGGTATGAGGGTTAGGGCGGAGTTTCTTCCATAGAATTGAGGTTCAGGCATTCCCCTGGGAGATAGGGGGGAAGAAGGGGTCCTCAGAGATCCCGACATATGGTGCCCACGTGGGGCATGAACGCACGGCTGGGAATTTTGGGGTTCAGCGACCCGCATAAGCTGCTCTAAGTACATGGTTTTCAGGAGTGGGACATGTCCTCCAAATGGGGGGGGGGGCAAACGCATAAAGAGCAGGTGGGCTTGCGGGGCCTCACGAGTCCCGAGATGCAGCACCGGAAAGAGTTGGGGCACGCGTCCAGCTGCTTGGGAAACCGTGGCATGGCGGCAGCAGAGCTTTTGGGAGAAAACTGCTTTTGGGCCAAGATGCGGGTCTCACAGCAGCTGGTCGGGGCCCCAGAGCGGTCTGTGAAAGGACCCCTGCTGTGTCCGCCTGTCATTTGCAGGCTTGTGGCTGCCGATAGACACCGCCGGACCACAGCGGGAGGCCTGGTGCCTGAGAGCAGCAGTAAAGCGGTGAGGCCAAGGGGAGCGCGGGCCGGCGGCCGGGCTCTGGGAGTGGGCGGCAGAGGCAGGAGTGCGAAGGCAGTGGCCTCGGGCTGGGGTCAATCCTGCTCCGCTCACCCTGGGCCAGGCATCCCAACTAGGGTTCATGAGCGGCGGCAAGCGCCTGACTCTGGAGATATGGCGGCGGTGGCTTTCGGACGAAAACTGCTTTTGGGATGTTTTACTAATCACATGTGTTTAAGTCACCAGTGGTGGACTACCAGAGATGCCAGAACCTACGCCTACTTCTACCTCACCGCCAAAAGAGGAATGTCTGCACTTGGCGCGAAGACCAGCTTCTCTGGACAAAGCCAGACGGAAGGCCACTTTACCTACCCCTTATATATCTTCTGTCAGCATTTAGCCTTATGCCTACATATACCATATGTTTGCAACATCCCCCGCTAATTTAAAGAAAAAAAAAGGAGCAGATATTGGGGACAGCTGTGCCTTTAAGAGGCCACAGCTGGCTTTAGCCTTTAACCGGAAGAGAAACCCCAGCCCCTGGGGCAAGCACATGTTGGCCCTTGGGGGATTGTGATCCCCACCCACAGAGGAAGTTTCATGACATCACCTGATGGGCATCCCAGTCAGCCAATCAGTCAGTCACCCCAAGTCCTTCCCCTTCCGCCTTTGTCATCGTAATAAATCCTTCTCCCCACCCTCTGGGACGTGGAGACCCATTCAAACATCCAACTGCCTCCCCGATATCTTTGTCCTGTGGCTCCTGACACATTATGGGGGGGCTGAGGAAGGGATTTCAGAATCCCACTTCAGCTTAGAGCAGTCCGGTAAGGACACGCCTTAATTCTTCTGCTGGTATGAGGGTTAGGGCGGAGTTTCTTCCATAGAATTGAGGTTCAGGCATTCCCCCGGGAGATGGGGGGGAAGGGGTCCTAGAGACCCCAACATTTGGGCAACTCCTCCGGAGAAGTGAGGAGAAGGGGTCCTCAGAGGCCCTGACAAAAGTCCATACATTTTTTAGTTCTGATTTTATACTATAGGCCATTTATTCTGTACGATTTAATTTCTGCTTCTCCTTCTATTTCTTTTCTCTGAAGTCTTTATATCTGAGCCATAACATCTACCTATCAGGATTCAACTTTAAGTCATATTTTGTGATGTTTCTACATCTATATTCTCACCTGGTACTAGATTTCCAAAACATCATTTATTTATGTGTATTTGTGTGTCTGTTAGTTGTTTTCTGATTTGTTTTTATGTTGTCTTCATTTTTACTTATTTATTATTTTATTCTGCATGATTGATTCTCTTTATTTCTTCTCCCTATTTTCTACCCCTACACAATGTTAACTAGATTTTTTCTACTTATCTTATTCTACTTTCTCTTACCAAGCTTAGCTTCCACCTATTATTTTTAATATAATCAATTATCTAGTATTAATCATTAGGGTTGCTTCTATTATTTCCTTCTTGTTGCCACATTGATTAAGCTTTACATAGATAATGGTGATATATTTTTCCTTCTATATTTATCTAATGATATTGAATCACTAGTGATGACTAGCCTTCATTAGAGATTGCCACAAATACAAGGTAGTGGTTTATCAATTGCAAAATCTTTTTCAGCAAAGCTCATTCACCTAAGTAGAGTCTTGCTCACAAGGTACTGAAGATCGAAATTGTTTGGTAACTGAACCATACCATTTTAAATCAGTAATCGGAAAATACATAATAACCCAGCCATTATCCAGCCTTAAATTATGTGTAAGAAATCACTGGAAATGTCACAGGAGACTGAAAGTCCCACCAAAACTTGGCCCCAAATGCACAAGTGTCAGTGAGAAGTCAATAAATACATGAATATACATGGCAACATATCTCTCTCAAAAGTCAGAAACTCTACAATAAATACTTAACTTGTTAGAACCATAGAGCCCCCTGGGAACTATGACTTGGTGCAATAAGTATGGTATGCATGGACAATGCCTGAATTCATTGGGAAACTGCTGATTATGCGACTGCTTATCTTGTATCTGAGTAAAAACAAGGGATTCTGTGTACTTGAAATTCTGCAGTAGTCCTGTCAAAAGATAGGATATATGCTTGTGTGTATTTATCTTACTGCTTCCAAATATCCTATTAACTACCTCCTTGGAATATGCTCTTTGAATCTAACCCCTTAGTAGTGGAAGATAAGAAAGATCTTAAGTTTAGTCACATTTATTGATTAAACTCATTTCTTTTTTTTCTTTTCTTTTTTTTTTTTTTTTTTTGGCCAGTCCTGGGCCTTGGACTCAGGGCCTGAGCACTGTCCCTGGTTTCTTCCCGCTCAAGGCTAGTACTCTGCCACTTGAGCCACAGCACCGCTTCTGGCCGTTTTCTGTATATGTGGTGCTGGGGAATCGAACCTATGGCCTCATGTATCCGAGGCAGGCACTCTTGCCACTAGGCTATATCCCCAGCCCTAAACTCATTTCTTGCTCTCAATATTTTTGGATGAGTAAAGTTTTTAACCATCATCACAGTATCCACTGGACAGAACCAGCATTCAGTAATAGTGGAAATATAGAAATTTGAAACAATGAATTAAGAAATAAAAACGGCAAGAATGACCAATGGGAGCTGAGAATATGACCTCGTGGTAGAGTGCTTGCCTCACATACATGAAGCTCTGGGTTCAATTCCTCAGCACCACCTACATAGAAAAAAACAGAAATGGTGCTATGGCTCAAGTGGTAGAGTGCTAGCCTTGAGCAAAAAGTAGCCAGGGACAGTGCTCAGGCCTTGAGTTCAAGCCCTGGGACTGGAGAAAATAAGAATGATCAATAGAATTAAAGTGAGGGTGTACAGGAAACTGAATGAATTTAAACAGCATGAAAACAACTAGAGAATTCAAAGAGTTAAATGAAATTAAAAAAGAAAGTACGAGATAGGAAAGAGGAATTCAATAATGATAAAGAACATTAAAAATTAAATTGATGGGGCTGGGGATATGGCCTAGTGGCAAGAGTGCTTGCCTTGTATACATGAGGCCCTGGGTTCGATTCCCCAGCACCACATATACAGAAAACGGCCAGAAGTGGCGCTGTGGCTCAAGTGGCAGAGTGCTAGCCTTGAGCAAAAAGAAGCCAGGGGCAGTGCTCAGGCCCTGAGTTCAAGGCCCAGGACTGGCCAAAAAATAAAAATAAAACTAAAATAAATAAAAGTAAAAATTAAATTGAAATCTCAGTTATTTCCAAATTAATAGCCCAAACAGAAAACTCACAAATCTAGGTAATTATCCAGAACAAGTCAAAAATAGGATGTCAGAGATTAAAGATAATATTGAAGACTTTGATCAAATAGTTTAAAACCGTAGAAAAATCTTAAGAAAATATGAATGCAAGAAGACTTCTAAGACTCTAAGATGGAACCTAAAAATCATGGTAAAGCAGGGAAAAAAGATACAAACTAAAAATATTCAGATTTTCTCAACCACAAGAGAACATCATTTTAAATTAAATATATAGAATAAGGAAAGAATATTAAAAGCTGAAAAAGAGAACAGACTAGCTATATAATGGCAAACCCATTAGAATAACAGATTTCTTATTTTTGAGCTTTCTTTTTTAAATTTAATTTTATAGTACAGGTGATGTTCAGAAGGGTTACAGTTACATATGTAACATACTTAGTACATTTCTTGTCAAACTTGTCACCCCTCCCTCATTTTTCTCCCACTTTCCCTATGCCCATACCCCCTAAGTTGTACAGTTAATATCAGGTGAATATCTCTGTTACATTAGTTTGATCTTTCCCTTCTCTTCCCTTCACTAATCAGATAAATGTATGTATAATACCCAGGGTACCAAAATAAAATACAGTGACAATAGGGGATAAAACATAGGCAAGAAAAATGAAAGAAAAAAGCAGTATGTGAACATAATACATGAAAAACAACAACAACAATGGAAAACCTCTTGTTTCCAAATCTCGGAGTTCATTTTGTTTAGCATCATCTTGTATGACCATATGTGCATAGCTATTGAACTGTTGTGATCCTCCACTAAGACTGTCCTAGACATATACTAATTATTACAAATGAGGGAAGCCATGCAATCTATGTTTCTTTGGGTCTGGCTCACTTCACTTAGTATGATTATTTTCAAGTCTTTCCATTTTCTTACTAATGGGGCTATGCCATTTTTTCTGGTAGAAGCGTTGAATTCTATTGTGTAGAAACATCACATTTTCTTGATCCATTCTTATACCAAGAGGCATCAGGGTTGGTTCCACATGTTAGCTATGCTACATAATGCTGCAATAAACATGGTTGCGCTAGTAGCTTTAGTTTGGCCTTATTTGTGATCATGTGCATAAATGCCCAGGAGTGGGATTGCTGGGTTTTAGGGGAGCTCTTTTGAGGAACTTCCATACTGTTTTTCAGAGTGATTGAACAAATTTTCACTCTCTTCAATAATGTAGTAGTGTTCCCTTTTTGCCACGTCCTCATCAGCATCTGTTAGAATAACAGATTTCTTAACACAAGTACTACATTCCAAGGCCAATATGAATTGTCTTAAATATAATAACTGTCAACCTATATTAGTATTCCCTGCAAAACAATCATTCATAATTGAAGGAAAAATTAAGACTTTCCATGATGAACAAAAGTTAAAAGAAGTCATGACTGATAAACTAGGACTGCAAAAGACACTTAAGAAAATCCTATCAACAGAAGAAAAAAAAAATCCGAAAAATACAAGAAAGAAAAATTCTTACTAGATTAGCATGGGAAATAATAGACTAGAAAATAGATAGAGGAAGAATAGACAGAAGGACGAATCTTAAAAGAAACAACAACAAAATAACAAAAGAATACTATATGCTTTTAAATATTCACATCAAATGTTAATGGCCTCAACTCTTTGATCAAGACATAGGACAATATATATTAAAAAGCAAGCCCCACAACTTATTACCTTTAAGAAATATATCTCACTGACAGACAAATATAGGCTTAATGTTAAAGAATGGGGAAAATATCTTAGAAGAAAATTGACTGTAAAAGTAGGCAGGAGTGAAACCCATCATTTAAGGAAGGCATCTGTAAACTCAGAATGTTTATTGCAGAACTGTTCATGAGTCAAACTATTGAATTAGCTGACATAATCCTAAACACACAAAAAATGACTAAAGAAGATGTGATGTATATGCACATATACAATGATACATACCATGGAATATTTCAACGCCACAAAGAAAAATATGATCATTCCACTTATAGAGAATGTATAAACTTAGAGACCATTGTGTTGAATAAGATAAATCATGCTCAAAAAGCCAAATATTGTATATTTTCACTCATATATGGAAACTATATCTAAGTGACATACACACACATATGTCATGATTATAATTCTGTAACTCTTTTTTAAAAAATGAGAAAGAAGGGAAATTCATACAGAATTGTGGAAGATAAATAACTTTCTAATACATTACAACTATGTATGCAGATGTCAAAGAATATCAATGAAAACTGTCCACTAATGGAGAGTTGGCAGATGGAGAAAAAAGCAATAGACAGTGTTGCTTGATGAATATAATACATATAAATCTTTTTTTTTAAAAGTAATGAAACTCATTGCTACAATTACTACCCCATACAAATAAAACAGAACAACAACTCCCCCCCCCAAAATCCCCAAATGACAATAAAGTAAAACAGGCCCTACTGGGGTGCAGGGGTCGCTGCACCCTGGGTGCTCTCCCGACCAGCAGGAGAGGCGAGGAAACGCACCCCACTGAGGGTGAACCTAGAATAGGTAATGAGCCGCTAGTCGCGCACATGCAGCCCAACCCAACCTTTCTGCTGGGGTTAGACAGTCAGTCGACTCAGGAGAAGTTCAAGACTGCTCTCCGTTTATTGGCGTGAACTTGATCTTAAGTATGGGCAATGGCGGCAGGAAGAGGAGGGGTTTAAGGTACCTAGCCAGGGGCTACAATTGGTGATCGGAGCTGTCAGTCAAGGGCGGAAGGCCATGGGACCTCCCTAAGGGGCAGCCTAAGTCTACTTCACTACTAGCAGGACCACCCTCAGGTTACCACTGGCCGCCATCTTGCTGCACGTGGTCTTAAGGCTGGGCGGCGTGGCCAGCTAGAGCCGCCTTTCCAGTTTCGGGACCTGAAGGCAGGTGGGGCTAGCCCGGATCCCTCTTCCAGAAGGCAAACAAACATGCCCCCAGGGACTGAGGCAGGCAGGGCTCTTCAGGGCCTCACTCCTGGGAGGTGGCGCAACAGCCATACACCTCCAGGGTGCGAACAGGTGGGGCCAGTTGGTGCACCCCACACTGGGGAAGAACCTATTAGCAGGAGGAAGGGAGGATTGCAAAAGAGAATGAATGAGGATGAATATGGTCAGAATAGTATCATGCATGTTTGAAAATAAAAAAAATGAAAGTTGTTGAAATTATTTTAAGATGTGGAGGGTGAGGAATGTGAGAGATTTAAAGCAGGAGTGAGTTTGAGATATTTTGTACACATGTGGGAAAATGTCACAAGGCAATCACCCTGGTACAAGTAATATTGTTAATGAACATTGTTAAGTGTTTTCCTGAAGTTTATCCTTTTAGTGGCACATGGCTTTTAAAATGGATTCGAAGGTCCCTGATTATTTATTTCATCCAATACTTTGATTTTCTAAGAAGAGGTAAAAATGAAAAATGAAGTATCAAAGTTTAACAGGAGCTTAAAAAATTCTTATTCTCTGGAACCTAAGCTATTGAAGAGCTATGAAAGCTTTTGTTTATTTGCACTGATGTGCCTCTGTGTCAAAAATTGGATTCTTGTTTCTGAAATGAAAATTGTGTTTCAGTTTTGCACCACCTTAAGAATAAAATGGACACCTGGCGTCAGCTTATCAGGTTGAATGGTGATAGGAATGACAGAAAATATGTGCAACAGTGTGGGTACTCTGACTTAGAGAATTTATAAATGCCACAGCTGCAAAATACTCTGTCTGTTAAAAGATTTGGTAATAGTGAACTAGAAAACCTATTTTGATTAAAAGACTATTTTCCCATGTCATCTTATTTACAACTAATATAGATTCATTAGGTCATTATTTAGCAATATGACTTTCTCATTGTCTCAATGGGTTTTATATTTGGTCTCAGTGTTTTATTATTTCTCTCCATTTTTTTAAATAACTCATTTCCTTAATCAGTGCTGTACATTTTTAAAATCACAAAATGAATTGTATATAATAAAATTATACGATACAAAAAAAAAAAAAAACCAGGAAATGTGACTCTGAAAGAGAAATAACCAATGGCCAATACCCAGAGATGGACTACACACTGAAATTTTCAGGAAGAAATATTTGAAAGCTATTTTGTGTATTGATATCATATATATGTCTATATGTATGCTGTAGCATACAATAAAATACTGAAAGCATACATAATACAGAGCTATTCTTTTTTTCTTTATTGTCAAAGTGTAGTACAGAGGGGTTACAGATTCATATGTAAGGTATTGAGTACATTTCTCATTCAACTTGTTACCTCCTCCCTCATTTCCCCCCCTCCCCCAATGAGTTGTACATTTGGATTACACCAAATGGTTTTGTAAGTATTGCTTTTGGAATGGTTTGTCTTTTTATCCCTTGTCTCTTGAATTTGATATTCCCTTTCCCTTCCCTAGTTCTAATACACATATAAACATTTTCCAGGTTACTCAGATGAGATACAGTGATAGCAGGGGTAAAACCACAAGGAGGGAATGCAAGAGAAGTGAAACAAACCAAAACACTCAATCAAATAAACAGCCAGGGAAAAAAAGTTATAGTTTCACATGGCATGTTCCAAATAATTACAACAATGATATAACTCTTGTTTCCATAGTAGAGTTCATTTCACTTAGCGCCATCTTACATGATCATATGGGTATAGCCATTGGGCTATTTTGATCTTTTGCTCTGAGTAGCCTAGTCATGTACTAGCTATTCCCTATGAGGGACACCATAGGGTTTATGTTTCTTTGGACCTGGGTTACTATACTTAGTATGATTATTTCAAAGTCCTTCCATTTCCTTACAAATGGGTCAATGTCATTCTTTGTGAAGAGGCATAGAATTCCATTGTGTATATGTACCACATTTTCCTGATCCACTCATCTACTGAGGGGCATCTGGCTCGGTTCCATGTTTTAGCAATGACAAGTTGTGCTGCAATGAACATAGTTGTGATGGTCGCTTTAGTATTGCCTTGCTTGTAATCTGTTGGGTAGATGCCTAAAAGTGGGGCTGTTGGGCCATGGGGGAGCTCTATATTTAGCCTTCTTAGGAATCTCCACACTGCTTTCCAGAGGGGTTGAACAAGTTTGCATTCCCAACAGTGTAGTAGGGTTCCCTTTTGGCCACATCCCCTCCAGCATTTGTTATTATTAGATTTCCTGATAATGGACATTCTTACTGGGGTGAGGTGGAATCTCAATGTTCTTTTGACTTGCATTTCTTTATGGCCAGTAATGTAGAACACTTTTTCATGTGTCTCTTGGCCATTCTCATTTCCTCTTCAGAGAAGTCTCTTTTTAGGTCTTTAGCCTATTTGTTTAGGTAGCTGTTGGTTCTTTGATTTTTTTTTTTTAGAGGAATTTAACTTTTTGAGTTCTGTGTATAATTTAGATATTAGGCATTTGTCCATTGAATGGCTGGTAACAATCTTCTCCCAATCTGTGGGTTTTCTGTTTATCTTGTAAGCTATGACTTTTGCCCTGCAGAAGCCCTGCAGTTTGATACAGTCCCACTTTTCCAGCCTTTCTTTGATTTGTTAAGTTCCTGGACCTATCTTGAGGAAGTTTTTTCCAGTGCCAAGGAGTCCAAGAGTTTCTCCTATTCCTTCTTGCAGTGTTTTCAGGATATCTGATTTTATTTAGAGATCTTTGATCCATTTAGATTTAATTTGGTGCAGGGTGATAAATAGGGATCTAGGTTTAGTTTGTTACAGTTGTTGACTCAGTTTTGCCCACCATTTGTTGAAGAGGCTGTCTTTGTTCCAACCTATATTTTTAGCTCCTTTGTCAAAGATTAGGTAACTGTAGGTCAGTGAGTTCATTTCTGGGTCTTCAGTTCTGTTCTTTTGTTCCTCAGGCCTGCTCTTGTGCCAGTACCATGCTGTTTTCATTACTATAGCTTTTTTATGCAGCTTAAAGTTCAGTATTGATATTCTTCAGGCACTGTTCTTTCTACTTAGGATTGTTTTGCTACTCGGAGTCTTTCATTGTTCCATATGAATTTCTGGACTGCTTCCTCTATTTCTTTGAAGAATGGTGTTGGGATATTGATGGGTATTGCATTGAATTTGTAGATAGCTTTTGGTAATATTGCCATTTTAACAATGTGAATCCTCACAATCCAGGAACATGGAGGTTTTTCCGTTTCCTTATTTCTACCTTAATTTCTTTTTGTAGGTTTTTAAAGTTTTCATCATAGAGTTCTTTTACTTCTTTGGTTAAGGTTATTCCTAGGTATTTTATGTTTCTTGAGGCTGTTGCAAAAGGTGTTGTTTTCCTCATCTCAGCTTCATTCTTCAGGTTGTTGGCACATATAAAAGTCATTGATTTTTGAGGATTTATTTTATATCCTGCTACTTTGCCAAAGTTTTGGATCAGCTCTAGTAGCTTGGGAGTAGCTATGGGGTTCTTTAGGTATAGGATCAAGTTATCTGTGAAGAGAGAAAGTTTAACTTCGTCTTTTCCTATTTGGATCCCCTTTATGTTTTCTTCTTGCCTCATTGCTCTGGCTAGGAATTCTAGTACTATGTTGAAGAGGAGAGGAGAGAGCAGACATCCTTGTTTTGCTCCTGATTTTAAAGGGAATGGCTTTAGCTTTTCACCATTTAGTATAATACTTACTATGGGTTTGTCGTAGACATCCTTTATTATATTCAGGAATGTTCCCTAGAATCCCAGTTTTTCCAAGGTTTTTATCATGAATGAGTGACAAATTTTATCAAAAGCATCTAGGAATATAACCATGGGATTCTTTACCTTGCTCCTGTTGATGTGGTGGATTACATTAATTGACGTGTATATATTGAACCAAGATTGCATCCCTGGAATGAATCCAGTTTGATCATAGTGTATGGTTGTTTTTTATTTTTTCTCAAATTTTTATTATCAAACTGATGTACAGAGAGGTTACAGTTTCATACGTTGGGCATTGGATACATTTCTTGTACTGTTTGTTACCTTGTCCCTCATGCCCCCCTCCCTCCCCCCCTTTCCCACCCCCCCAGGTGTTCAGTTCAGTTACACCAAACAGTTTTGCAAGTATTGCTTTTGTACTTATTTCTCTTTTTTTACCCTGTGTCTCTCAAATTTGGTATTCCCTTTGAATTTCCTATTTCCAATACCAGTAAACATGGTTTCCAATATACTCAGATAAGATTACAGAGATAGTGTAGGTACAACCATAGGAAGGTGATACAAGAACATCATGAATAATAGAAATTATACATACACATAGTACGTTGAAAGTAGTTACAACTGTGATATATCAATTGTTTCCATAACATGGAGATCATTTCACTTAGCATCATCTTATGTGTTCATAAGGGTATAGCTATTGGGCCTTGTGATGCTCTGCTATGGCTTGCCTAAACCTGTACTAATTATTCCCAATAAGGGAGGCCATAGAGTCCATGTTTCTTTGGGTCTGGCTCACTTCACTTAGTATAACTTTTTCCAAGTCCTTCCATTTCCTTACAAATGGAACAATGTCATTCTTTCTGATAGAGGCATAAAATTCCATTGTGTATATGTACCACATTTTCCTGATCCATTCGTCTACTGAGGGGCATCTGGGTTGGTTCCAGATTCTCGCTATGACAAATTGTGCTGCGATGAACATTGTTGTGCTGGTGGCATTACTGTGATTTTGTTTGTGGGCTTTTGGATAGTTACCCAACAGTGGGGCTGCTGGGTCATAGGGGAGTTCTATATTTAGCCTTCTGAGGAATCTCCATACTGCTTGCCAGAGTGGATGAACCAGTTTACATCCCCACCAACAATGAAGAAAGGTTCCCTTTTGGCCACATCCCCTCCAACAATTGTTATTATTAGTTTTCTTGATATATGACATTCTTGCTGGGGTGAGATGGAATCTCAATGTTGTTTTGATTTTCATTTCCTTTATGGCCAGTGATGTAGAGCATTTTTTCATATGTCTATTGGCCATTCTCATTTCCTCATCAGAGAAGTTTCTTTGTAAGTCTTTAGCCCACTTGATGAGCGAGCTATTGGTTCTTTGCGGTTTTGTTTTGGAAGAAGGTAATTTTTTTAGTTATGCATATATTTTAGAGATGAGGCCTTTGTCTGTTGAATGTCCGGTAAAGATCTTCTCCCAGTCTGTGGGCTTTCTGTTTATCTTGATAGCTATGTCCTTTACCCTGCAAAAGCTCTGAAGTTTGATGCAGTCCCATTTGTCCAACCTTTCTTTGATTTGTAGCCTTTCTGGGTCTTTGTTCAGGAAGTTCCGTCCTGCGCCAAGGAGCCCAAGTGTTTCTCCTACTCCTTCCTTTAGTGTTTTCAGGGTGTCTGTTTTGATTTCAAGGTCTTTAATCCTTTGGAATTGATTTTGGTGCAGGGTGATATATAAGGATCTAGTTTTAATTTGTTGCATGTGTTGAGCCAGTTTTGCCAGCACCACTTGTTAAAGAGGCTATCTTTCTTCCATACTATTGTTTTAGCTCCTTTATCAAAGATTAAGTAGGCGTAGTTCTGTGGGTTCAATTCTGGGTCTTCAATTCTGTTCCATTGGTCTTCAGGCCTGTTCCGGTGCCAATAACAAGCTGTTTTTATTACTATAGCTTTATAATACAGCTTGAAGTTGGGTATTGTAATTCCTCCAGCACTGTTCTTTCTGCTTAGGATTGTTTTTGCTATTCTAGGTCTTTTATTGTTCCATATGAATTTCTGGATTGTTTCCTCTATGTCATTAAAGAATGGTGTTGGGATATTGATGGGTATTGCATTGAATTTGTAGATAGCCTTTGGCAATATTGCCATTATGATTATATTAATCCTCCCAATCCAGGAGCATGGGAGGTTTTTCCATTTTCTTAGTTCTTACTTAATTTCATTTTTCAAGCTTTTAAAGTTCTCATCAAAGAAGCCTTTCACTTCTTTGGTTAAGGTTATTCCTAGGTATTTTATGTTTTGGGGGGCTATTGCAAAGGGAGTTGCTTTCCTGATTTCAGCTTCGGTCTTCGGGTTGTTAGCATAGAGAAAGGCCGTTGATTTTTGAAGGTTTATTTTATATCCTGCAACTTTGCCAAAGTTTTGTATCAGCTCTAGTAGCTTGGGGGTAGAGTCTATGGGATTCTTTAGGTATAGGATCATGTCATCTGCGAAGAGAGAAAGTTTAACTTCATCTTTACCTACTTGGATCCCCTTTATATTTTCTTCTTGCCTAATTGCTCTGGCTAGGAATTCTAGTACTATGTTGAAGAGCAGGAGAGAGAGTGGACATCCCTGCCTTGTTCCTGATTTTAAAGGGAATGGCTTTAGTTTTTCACCATTTAGAGTTATGCTTGCTGTTGGTTTGTCATAAACTGCCTTGATTATATTCAGGAATGTTCCCTGGAATCCCAGTTTTTCCAGGGCTTTTAGCATAAATGGGTGCTGGATTTTATCGAACGCTTTTTCCGCATCCAGCGATAAAACCATGTGGTTCTTTACCTTGCTCCGGTTGATGTGGTGGATTACATTAATTGACTTGCGTATATTAAACCAGCTTTGCATCCATGGGATGAATCCAGTTTGATCGTGGTGTATGATTTTTTTGATGACCTGTTGAAGTCGATTGGCCAGAATTTTGTTGAGAATTTTTGCATCTGTGTTCATCAGGGAGATTCGTCTGTAGTCCTCTTTCCATGATGAGTCTCTGCCTGGTTTTGGGATGAGGGTTATACTGGCTTCATAAAATGAGTCTGGTAGTGAATGTTCTCTTTCAATTTCATTGAAGAGTTTGAGAAATATTGGAGTGAGTTCTGTTTTGAAGGCCTTGTATAATTCTGCGGTGAATCCGTCTGGACCTGGGCTTTTCTTGGATGGGAGATCATTTATTGCTGTTTCTATTTCAATACTGGATATGGGTCTGTTTATAAGATTTAAGTCTTCATAGTTTAGTTTGGGGTATCAATTTTTTCTAGGAAATCATCCATTTCTTCCAAGTTCTCGAATTTGTTGGCATAAAGGTTTGCAAAATAGTCCCTTATTATTTTCTGAATTTCGGTTATTTCTGTGGTGATGCTACCTGTTTCATCTCTTATCTTGTTTATTTGAGTGTGCTGCCTTCGTTTTTTGTCTGTCTATCTTGTTGATTTTTTCAAAGAACCAACTCTTTGTTTTGTTGATTCTTTCGATGGTTTTTTTCGTCTCTAATTGATTTAATTCTGATTTGATTTTAATTATTTGCTTCCGTCTATTGACTTGGGGTTTGGCTTGCTCTTCTCTCTCCAGAAAATTAAGGTGCTTCCTTAGATTACTGAGTTGTTGTTTCTCCAGTTTGTTGTTGTATGTACTCAGAGATATAAATTTTCCTCTGAGTACTGCCTTTGCTGTGTCCCAAAGGAGCTGGTACTTTGTGTCCTCAACTTGGTTGAAGTCCATAAACATTTGAATTTCTGTTTTAATTTCTTCAATGATCCACTGATGGTTCAGCAGTGTGTTCTTTAGTCTCCATGAATTGTGGGATTTTCTGTGGTGGCTGAATGAGTTGAGCTCTAATTTTATTCCATTGTGGTCTGAAGGAATGCAGGGAATGATTTTGATACTTCTGAATTTGTACAGATTTTCATTGTGTCCTAAGATTGATCTATTTTGGAGAATGTTCCATGTGCTGCCGAAAAGAATGTGTATTCTGTCCTTGCTGGGTGGAATATTCTGTAGATGTCGATTAAGTCTAGTTGGTCTATGCAATTGTTTAGTTCTGTGGTTTCTTTGTTTAGTTTTTGGCGTGTTGATCTGTCCAGAGGTGATAGTGGAGTGTTTAAGTCCCCCACTATCATTGTGTTTGGGTCTATGAGTGATTTTAGAGCCAGTAGTGTTTGTTTGATGAAGTTGGGTGCTCCTGCATTTGGTGTGTAGATATTTATGATGGTTATTTCTTCCTGTTGGAGAGATCCTTTTACTAGTATGTAGTAACATTCTTTGTCTCTTCTTACCTTTTTTAATTTGAAGTCAATTTTGTCTGATACTAGGATTGCAACTCCAGCCTGCTTATGGGGGCCATTTGCTTGATAGATTTGTTTCCAGCCTTTCACTTTTAGAAGATGTTTACTTTTGCTGGATAGATGTGTCTCTTGGAGGCAGCAGAAAGATGGATCTTGATTTTTGATCCGGCTTTTGAGCCTATGTCGTTTGATTGGAGAATTAAGTCCATTAATGTTGACAGTTAGGATTGAGAGGTGATCGTTTGTTCCTTTCATTATCACTATCTTGTTTAAAGCTGTGTCTTCCCATTTCTTGATCTAGTGTTTATTAATTAGGGTTCATTTCTCTGTCTGTGTTGGGATCTTGATTATTTTCCCTGTATAGTACATCTTTAAGGATTTTGTGTAAAGCTGGTTTGGTGTAGATATATTGTTTCAGTTTTTCCTTATTGTGGAAGACTTTTATTTGACCTTCGGCTATGAAGGAGAGTTTGGCTGGGTACAGAACTCTTGGTTGGTAGTTATTTTTATTTAGAGTTTGGTGTACTTCATTCCAGGCTCTCCTTGCTTTCATGGTCTTTGCTGAGAAGTCTGGGGTAATTCTGATTGCTTTTCCTTTATATGTGATTGTTTTCTTTGCCCTAACAGCTTTGAGTAATTTTTCCTTGCACTCTGCTGAAGCTGTTTTGATCACAATGTGTCGGTGGGAAGTCCTATTCTGGTCTGGTCGACTTGGGTTTCTAAATGCTTCTTGTATCTGTATAGGCCTTTCCTTCTGGATGTTTGGGAAGTTCTCAGCTAATATTCTGTTAAATAGGTTGCCTTACAATTTCACAATTATATACTGATAACTTGTATACCTGTCTATAAAGTTAGATTTGGTGTTCCTAAGGAATACAATTTCAATATAACAACCGATCCTGGGCCCTGTATTCAATAGTTACTTATTTACTGTTACAACCCTATATGCAATTCTTGTTTTTATATTAAGTTCTTTTAGGACTGGCTTTCTGTATGAACCCCTTTGATTAACTCGTATTAAGCTGGGATACCCTCTATCCAATAACCAGGAGTCAATGGAACCTGGAGGTCCAGGCAGTAAGTCAGGAGGGTAAGTTGGAGGTAGTAAAGAGAATAGAGTAAAATGTATTGGGGGGGTGGTGATTTTGGTTTAGTTTCAGTGACGTGGAAATGTGGAGAAGAGTAGAATCAGTAGAAAGAACAATGTTAAAATGACAGACACTGGAGAGTTAGCAGAAACGGGTGGAGGTGTTATTTATAGGAAAGTAATTTTTAAAGGAAGAGGACGCAACGAGAGAAATGAAGTAAAAATACTGGAAGACAGATACACATAACAGAGAAATATTATTTAAAAAGGAAGCATAAGTAAATAAAAAGGAAAATAACAGAAAAGGAACAACCCAAACAAATAAACAAACACAAAAAATTTGATAAAACAAACCAGTAAAAATGGAAAACAAACAAACAAAAAACAAATAAACCAAAAAAAAAAAAACAATGATGTTTCAGGTGTGAAAAAATTAAAAAGAAAATTAAAAAAAATTTTAAAAAAATGTTTGAAAAGAGAAAGAAACCAGTCTCTCTTTTCCCTGCAATGGACTGCAGTCTATTTTCCTGATTGGCTGGTTTGACTTGATTTCAGTTGGCAAGGGGTGGATCTGTTCTGACCTTCTCCCCTGTTGGTGCAATCGTGGGTCTCTGAGGTTCACACAGCTTGCAGGCAGGCCTTGGGCGTCCTCTGTCGATGGGGACATGAGCAGTCTCAGGAACTGTGGCTCCTCTGTCTGCTCTGGGGCCGCTGCCTTTGATGCCTGGACTTGACTATGCTGTGAACTCAGCAGGGCGGGGCGCTTCTGGCCTGTTTTGCTTCACTGAGAGTTGCTTGCCTGAGGGAGGCGGCCTCCTTGGCATAGGTGGCTATGGAATGCAGCTCCGTTTTGGGCTGGGAATTAGCTTCCTCTGGGACGGGACCGTTTAGCTGTCCCCGGAACTGTTTGTTCCTCTGTCTGTTGTTTCCGTGCCCCTGGTAGCTGCTTGCAGCTTTTGCTTTAAGTTTAGAAATTCTGGGGGGCAGGGCAGGGCACCTCTGGCCAAGCCCCGGACTCGCCTCCCGCCAGGGCAGGGGGCGTTCTTCTGGGCGGAGCTGGTTCTCACTGATTCCGCCCCTCCTGCCCTTTTCAAAGATGGCTTTTTTGACCTCGCTTTCCCCAGGCCCGCTTCAGTTCCAGTCTGGTCTGACCCTATGCCAGTGGCAAAGATGGCGCTTTGCTCTGGCGGTGGGGACAGGGATGCCTTCCAGAAGCTGGACTGTGGGCATACGTGAGGATAATTTTTGTGGGGTACTCACGCTGTCTCTGCGATGTCAGGTCCTCCGTGCTCGGCTGCCGTCTGGAGTATTTCTCGCTTTAGCTGCACGGAGTGCGGGGGGGGGCTGTGCCCGGCAATGTGCCAGAGCCGGCACTGACGCGGCGGCGGGACGCCGCCTGGAGCTCAAATCTGTGTTTTCAGACCAGCAAAGTCGATTTTTCCTTCCTGTTCAGAATCCCTGTACTGTTAGAACTTACTTTGGCTGTCTTTCTCGGAGAAACAGTTTCTATTGGGTGAGAAAACTACAATATCAGAGGGAGCTCTGCAAGGGCTCAGCCGCTCCTCTGCCGTCTTCCTCGGGAACCTGGTTTTTTTTTTTTTTTTTTTTTTTGATGACTTGTTGAAATCAGTTGGCCAGAATTTTTTTCAGAAGCTTAGCATCGATGTTCATCAAGGAAATGGTCTGTAGTTCTCTTTCCTTGATGGGTTCCTGTCTGGTTTTGGGAGTCGCGTTAAACTAGCATCATAGAATGTGTTTGGTTGTGAACTTTTATTCTCTATTTCATTGACGAGTTTGAGGAGTGTTGGTGAGATCTGTTTTGAAGGCCTTATAGAATTCCGCTTTGAATCCATCTGGACCTGGGCTTTTCTTGGAAGGAAGATCTCTTATTGCACTATTTCATAGCTGGATATAGTTCTGTTTAGTAGGTTTAAATCTTCTTGGTTAAGTTTGGGCATATCAATTTTGGTTAGGAATTTGTCCCTTTCTTCCAGGTCCTCAAATTTGTTGCCATACAGGTTTGCCAAATACTCCCTTATTATATTCTGGACCTTTGTTGTTTCTGTGGTGATGTTCCCTGTTTTGTCTCTGATCTTGTTTATTTGGGTCTACTGTCTTCATTTTTTGGTCAGATTTGCTAGGGGTTTATCTTGTTAATTTTTTCAAAGAATCAACTCTGTATCGTTGATTCTTTCTATGGCTGTTTGGACTCTAAGTCATTAAATTCTGATTTGGTTTTAATCATTTGCTTCGGCCTATTGGCTTGGGGTTTGGTTTGTTGCTCTCTTTCAAGGAGCTTAAGGTGCTTTGTTAAGTTGTTGAATTGAGATTTCTCCAACTGGTTGGTGTAGGCATTCAGAGCTATGAATTTTCCTCTGAGTACTGCCTTTACTGTGTCCCAGAGGAGCTGGTAATTTGTGGGTTCGTCTTGGTTTAATTCCATAAACATTTGAAATTCTGTTCTGATTTCCTTGATGATCCTTTGGTGATTCAGCAATGTATTGTTGAGTCTCCATGAGTTGTGGGGTTTTCTTTGGTGTTGAGCTCTAGTTTTATCCCATTGTCGTCTGAGAGAATGCAAGGAATGATTTCAATGTTTCTGAATTGTTTGCTTTGTGCCCTAAAATGTGATCTATTTTGGAGAATATTCCATGGGCCGCTGAAAAGAATGTATATTCTGGTTTTGCTGGGTGGAATATTCTGTAGATGTTGGTTAAGTCTAGATGGTCTATGCAGTTGTTAATTCTGAAGTTCTTTGCTCAGTTTTTGGCATGTTGATCTGTCCAGAGGTGACAGTGGTATGTGAAAGTCTCCAATAATCAATGTGTTTGGGTCTATGAGTGTTTGTAGAGTCAGTAGTGTTTTTTTGATGAAGTTGGGAGCTCCTGTATTTGGTGTATAGATGTTTAGGATTTTTATGTCCTGCTGTAGGAGAGATCATTTTATTAGTATGTAGTAACCTTCTTTATCTCATTTTACTGTTTTTAGTTTGAAGTCAATTTTTTTCTGATACTGAGATTGCAACACCGGCCTGCTTATGGAGCCTCTTTGCTTGATAGATTTTATTCCATCCTTTCACTTTTAGATTATGTTTGCTTTTGCTGGCAAGTTGCCTCTCTTGAGGGCAGCAGCAAGATGGATCATGTTTTTTGATCCAGTTTGTCAGTCTATGTCGTTTAATTGGAGAATTAAGTCCATTAGTGTTGAGCGTTAGGATTGAGAGGTGATTGTTTGTTCCTTTCATTGTATCTATCTTTGTAGGGGATGTCTTCCTATTTTGCTCTAATAAATGTAGTTTTATTTAGGGATCCTTTGTCTGGATCATGGTCTTGGTGGTTTTCAATATGGAGGACATCATTGAGGATATTCTGTAATGCTGGTTTTGTGGAGATATATTGGGTCAATTTTTCCTTGCTATGGAAGACTTTTATTTGATCTTCAGCTATGAATGAGAGTTTAGCCAGGTCTTGGCTGACAGTTTTCTTTAGGATGTGGCTATCCTCATTGCAGGCTCTCCTTGCTTTCATGTTATCCGCTGAGAAATCTGGAGTAATTCTTATTGGTTTTCCTTTATATGTGATTGTTCTCTTTTCCCTAGCTGCTTTGAGGATTCTTTCTTTAGTCTCTATTGATCCTGTTCTGATTACAATGTGTAGATGGGAAGTCCTATTCTGGTCTGGTCTGTCTGGGATCCTAAATGCTTCTTTTATCTGGATGGGCCCATCCTTCTACATGTTTGGGAAGTTTTCAGCTAATATTCTGTTAAATAAATTGCCTATTACATTGACTTCCTTCTCTAGATTTTCTTCAATACCTATTAGCCTTATATTGGGCTTCCTGATTATGTCTTGGAGCTCCTGAAGTGAGCGGTCTTGCTTTTTGGATTGATTTTATATTATTTTTTCTTCTTTCTCCTTAAAGTCTAGGCTGTCTTCAATTCCTGAGATTTGATCTTCTGTCTCATCCAGTCTATTCCCTAAACTTACAACTTGATTTCTTGTCTCCCTTCCTTCTGATTGATAAATCTTTTTTTTTTTTTTTTTTTTTGGCCAGTCCTGGGCCTTGGACTCAGGGCCTGAGCACTGCCCCTGGCTTCTCTTTGCTCAAGGCCAGCACTCTGCCACTTGAGCCACAGTGCCACTTCTGGCCGTTTTCTGTATATGTGGTGCTGGGGAATTGAACCCAGGGCCTCATGTCAAGCACTCGTGCCACTAGGCCATATCCCCAGCCCCTGATTGATCATTCTTGATGGCTTGTATATCTCTGCTGTAGTTCTCTCTTAGGTCCTGTATGGGCTTCCTTAATTCATTAATTTGGTTCTGGGTGCTGTCTCTAAGCTCTTTTAGCCGAGTAGATATCTTTTCAAGGGACTCTTTTTCCTTCTGTTGGAGATCGTATATCTTTCTATTTGTTGAGGCCATGAAATTCGCTATTAATTTATGATTGGATTCACAGCATTCATGTATTATTCTTTGGCTCACCCCCTCACATTCTAGATTACTTGTCTGGAGAGACTCAAACTTTTCATTTATCATTTTTATCAGCAGAGTTTGTAGAGCATTTTGATCGCTCTCCTCTAGGACTTCAATTGAATGCTCTGTTTCCTGTTTGATTTGGGTGGGTGATGAAATTCCCCGGCTAGGACCCCTGGGCTGCTGAGGGCAGGCCAGCTGGGACCCCTGGGATGCTGATGGTGGGCAGCAGGCTCTGGGAGGGACCCCTGAGCTGCCTGCGGTGAGTCCCAGCTGGGACTCCGGGACTTCTCCATTTTCTTTTGTTCTCCTGTAGTATTTAAAATTTTAATAGTTAGCTTGGTTTTTATTTTGGTTTGAAATAATTATGGTAGTAAGACTATTCGTCTCTGACTTTAGCAGACTTTGTATGCCACAGATAGACAGGTGCCCTATTTTCTATTATTACATAAATAATTTTAGTATGGGTTATACCACTGTCTTAATAGGCTTATTTAACAAAATACCTTAAACTGTTAGGTTTGCAGATGTGACTTCTTAATGTTGACTTTGAAATTAAACAATGATTCAGAATGAAATAGTGAATATCTAATTGCTTAAATCAATAATAGCTTAAATGATTACAATTCCTTATAGTTTTATTATTTGCTATCAACAATGTTGTAGTCAAATGCAAGGTGGAGAAGGGTCTCCCTTTTAAGAACATATGGCTGATGTCAAAAACTAAAGACAAGGCAGAGTGATGAAATGAAAGCTTAATGAACAAGATGGGCCATATTTAATGCAGAAGGCCAAAGCAGCCAAATAAACATCATGAAAATTATGATGTGATGTGAGGAAGAGACAATGAATTGACAAAGCAATTGAAAAAAAAAGACAGATATTCAGCCCAGATAATGGCCTAAAATCTGCCCTGAATCTTTCCTGGGTGTGCTATACATCCAGGTGCCCTTTCTTTTGCTTTAGTAGTGTCTTAATAAACCTTTGTATCTTCTAGTTCCACAAATCATTCTCTTTTGACAACTGGCTGCTCTGATATCCCCAACATTGGTGATCAAATTATTTCAATTTTGTTTTGGTATTTTTATCTCTAATGGTAGAGTTTAACGCTTTATTCATACAAGTTTATTAGGAGTGTTGAACAAATTATGGATTTTTTTTACTTTTAATTTACTCAGTAATTCAAATATTAAACAATGTATACCAATATCTAGCATTTCAATGATGATTTTATCTATTTGTCCTTACATTATATACTTTTCTGCTCTTTGAATTGCATTCATTTTTCCTATTAAAACATTTGTAATTTATATATTTTCTTTATTACTGTTCTACCAGGATTATTAATAACTGATGAGTATTCTAATTGGGATACAAAATTTTAATGTAATCATTACAAAGTTCATTTTCTACTATAATTTTATTGCATAAAGCAATACGTTTCATTATGGGCTTTCTGAGCATTCATATAATATATTTTTATCTTATCAACTTCCCCTCATCACAACTGCCCCTCTACTCACTGTAATTCTCCCTAACAAATAGTTCCCTGTTTAAGCTCATGTCTTCTTGATTTTGCATACGTGACAGAACATGGGATATTTGTCTTTCTTGATCTGACTTCCTTCACTTAAAATTGTGGTCGCCTGTTTTATCAATGTTTCTGTAAATTACATATTTTATTTTGATGGCTGAATAATACTCCATTGTATATACATGCCATATTTTATTCATTCATCATTTAGAGGATACCTAGAAGGATCCCTTGGCTATAATAAATACTGTTGCTATAAAAATAGATATGCAATTGCTTTAATTGTATGCTGATTTATTTTTCTTTGAATATGTGCCAGGAGTAGAATAGAGGGTTAGCATGGTATTTTTATCTTTAGCATTTGGAGGAACCTCCATATCAATTCCATAGTAGCTATACTGGTTTACATTTAGCCAATGACAGTCTATCAGAAGTGTTCTCCCATCAACCCAATATCTGCCAGCTTTTGTTATTGTTTATTTTCTTGATAGTCATTTTAAATGGGGTGAGATGGAATATAGTTTCATTTCCTTTATGGATGAAGATATTAAGTATTTCAAGTATTTATTGGCCATTTTTTCTTTCGAAAGCCATTTAATCTATTTGTCCATTTAGTAATTGGGTAATTTATTATTTTGGAGTTTACTTTTCTGAGTCCTTTATATATCCAGAATATTAATCCTGTGCCAGGTGGAAAGCTTGCAAAATCTTTTATATTGTAGCATGTCTCATTACTGTGAGAATTATTTTTTCCTTCTGGCTTTTATTTGATGTGCAGAAGCTTTTGAATTTGATGCAATCTCATTTTCAAGTCTTGCTCTTATTTTCTGAGCTATTGGAGTAATTCATAAGAAATAGATGTCTATGCATATACTTTGAAGTAATGTCCCCCTATTTTACCTACAATAGTTCAAATTTTTAAGTCTTATATTAATATCTGTGAGCCACTTTGAAATGATTTTTATATAGGGTGAAAGATAGAGATCTGGTTCAGGTTTTTACACATCAACACTCAGTTTTCCTAGCACCTTTGGTGAATGAGATGGCTTTTCTCCAATGTAGGTTTGAGCACCTTTGTGAAAAATCAGATATTTGTAGCTTTTTTGGGCTTATCTCTGGGTCTTCCATTCTGTTGGTATATGTGTCTGGTGGAATATGACAGAGACTGTCCAGTCTGGACTATTTTTGTTGAGAAACAGTTTATTACGGCCAATACCAATATCCTCATCAGCGGAACAACCACAATAACCTAACTTCCTCGTACTAGACTCCACTTCCTAAGATTTCTGTCAGTTCTCAGTATTACTACAAACTGGAGAGCAAATCTTCAACACATGATCCTCAAGGGACACTTCATATCCAAACTATAGTATTTATTGTACATTAGAATCTTGTATCTACTAGAGATTTCTCATAGCTGCAGAAGGACACACATTGAAAAAATAGACATTTAATTTTGGTATTAATGAATTAATGTAAGCTTAGAAAATTACTTCTTTTGAAAATAACTTCATTTGAAAAATTTGCATAATTTTTTCTTATTTTCCCCCATAAGACTACTGCATGAAATTAGTTAAAATGTGAGGATGTGTCATGAAAACCCCCATTGCCATCAGACTATAAAAAATTAATTCTACTTCATGGGTCAACACACTTACAGCTGTTTCTTAAATCTTGACTTAGAAATATAGGCCAAAGCTAAGCAGAATAAGTGCATGTCAACTGATCATTATCCCTAGCCAACTGCTGTTCACTTTTGAGCATGGTACTGTCTCTGGAAGTTTTGTTTGGGTCTGAAATTCTGTATTAGGGTTTTTATGTCAGCTAATCTTTATGTGTGTGTTTATACATACATGCATACATACATACATATATGTATAGTATATTATATAATCTTTTTATAAGTCTCTTTATCATATATAAGGATGAGTGGCCAGACTTGATATGTGGAACTCCTGGTATTTGGGACAGGAAACTGAAAACTCTGGTTACATTACTGATTAGTGGTATTCGAACCAGAAATAGTGGAAATGAATTTATATTTAAATTAAAAAGCAAAATAAATTAAATATGTATATGTGATATATATGTATGTGGATGGATAGATAAATAGATATATATTGAGATCTGGAAGCCAGCCCTGGCAAGAAAGCCATAAAACTCATATATCCAATTAAATATTTGAAAACCATAGGTGGAGCTGTGGCTCAAAGTCATAGAGCACTAACCAGCTTTGAGGAAAAGAGCTCAGGGACAACACCCAGGCCCTGATTTCAAGCTCCACAACTAACTAACTATATACATATATATGTAGATACATATATGTATATTTTATACATATGTATAATAAAATGAAGGGAGGGATGACTTAAGATTGCATAATGGAGACACAGAACTTTCTCACATCTCGATCAACCTAAAAGAAAAACACTAGGTATAGAGGAAATAAACATAGTTAAAGTATATTATATGAATATATGAGCATGAGCATGTCACATTCCCTGGTTCTATTAATTGATTCTAATAAAATATAAGCAATTAATCAAAAAATATATAAATAAGTAAGTAAAACCACCAAGTTCATGCATGGCTCGGAGAGAAAAGCCATAGTTAGGAAAAGAAAAGATAGGTAGTAGGTAGCACAAAAGTCAGCAGAATGCAAAATTATCAAACTTTAGATTTACAAAACAAACAACAAACTTTAACAGAGTGCTGAACAAAATGGTAGGGAATGGGAATAATCCCTACTGGTAGTGCTGTAGGCAAAAGACAAAAAGCAAGCCTCCAAAGATCCATAGATGGACACCAACTGGCATTCAATAACAGTACAATCCACGATGAGAGAGCTTCAGACTGTGTAGAACACAAAAACAAGAGTCTGGGGGTAATTCTAGATTCTAGCACAGATCTCAGGACTGACAGTATATAATCTATATGTGATAGATGGATGAAGAAAGGAGGAATGTGGTGAACTGATCAAAGTTTTATTATTAATTTTGCTCATGATATTTCTTCTGAATCTCCTGTCAAAATACTGTGCTTACTTATATAAATATGCTTCCAATATTTTTTGATGTCAGAAAAGAAAAAGCTCTTCTTGGTTAAAGCATTCAATTGATTAGTTTGCTTTCAAAACAACATTGTTTGTCTTCCACTAAAATTTAATACAGTGTGATAAATGTATTGTGTGATATACAAAGCCAATATTCGTATTTACAGCTTCTATAGCCCTTGAAATTAAACTCATGGTTTATAAAGAGTTATATAGTTACAATGATAATGTTCATTACAATATATGAAGACATTGACATCTTTTGCCTATTTGGTATTCGGTAAACAGTTGTAACGTATCTGAAGTGAAAATCTGGAAGCTAGTTGTATAATAAAACATTTTATTGAGAAATAATTAACACTATACTATTCTCAAAATTACCCATAGCATATTTATAAATTATAGCAAATATACATTCTATTAATATACTTTTCTAAATATTATCTGAATTTTGTTCAGATTTGCTGACTATTATGGGTGCTAAAGAGAAAATTAATGTGATAAAAAGAACATAAAATTCTACCATAAATTATCCTTAGAAGTTAAAGTTTTCAGAAACTCTAGAAGACTAGAAGTAGTGACTGAACTTAAAAACCACCATAAACAACATTTCACATTGTATTCTAAATTGTCAAAACAAATATGATTGTATACAATAGTAGATGTCTTAGAATAAATATCTCGTAATAATTATTACCTCTATTTTCCTGTCCTGTTAAGGAAACTATATTGTTTTAGGTAACATGTTTGTCCTGATTAAAATTTTAGTAGCTTTACTTTTTTAATATGTCAAGAAGTTTTAAACACAACGTTAAGGATAAGTTTGGGATTATTCAGTAATATCTAATTCAAACTATTCACTGTTGAATCTTATACATGACACCTGTTCAAATGTCTCCAATTTGTGTGCTAAGATTACAAAATGAGCTGAAAATGTCATAACTTTGCTGACATTGCATTAGTGTTGCTTTCTGCAAAGTTGGTCCAATGTCACGGTCAGTGCTCAGATAGGAGGCAAGGTATGAAGGGGAAAAGTTTTGGTTAGAATTCAATTATTAAAAAGAACTCATTTATGAAGGTACATGAGTTAACTAGCCCAATTAAAGATACTACAATATTTTAAATCCTGGAAATGTATGTGTTAACCTAGATTAAGATTAGGAATATTAATTCTGGAAAGATAATGATTAATGGTACTGACAGGTAGATGTGAATGAGTATACTTGGTAGATTACTGTAACTGTAATCTACCAAATCATGACATATGAAATGGTCCTAATTCTAGCTAAATGGTTTTACTATAAGCACAAAGTATCTTCATCTGCTTGCTAAATATCAGATCCTGAATATCTACCATTGGTAAACAGGAGTCTCTATTTGTTTAAATATAATTATTTTGACATTTTGGATAATGTATACTGAGTTCAATAATATGTTTGAGAAGTTCATTTCAGCTTATGTCTTCCAGATTTGGGTACAGTGGTGTACAGTAGCGATTGAATAGTCACACATCCAATGAAAGAGGTTTCCCCAAATAATTAAGCTAATGGTGACAGGTTTAACATGAAATCAGGACACACACACAGACACAGACACACAAACACACACACATGTCGGGACCTCTGGGATCCCTTCTCTCCTATCTCCCGGGGAAAATGCTTGAACCCCCAAAACTATGAAAGACCACTCGGCCTTGTCTTTCGCCAGCAGAAGGCAAAGGCATACTCTCGTGGACCGCGTGTAGCCAAGGAGAGTGAGTTACGGAAGCCTCCCTCCCTGCCCCTTTCTCACGTGTCGGAGATTGGCGCGGAAAGAAGACTCCAGGGAGACATCTGAGGTTTGAACTGAACTCAGCGCGGGGGGGTGGGGGGGGTGGGGTGGTGGTGGTGGTGGTGGTGGTGGTGAAAGGATTAAGGTGACAGAGGCGGGAAGGCGGGAAGGGAAGGACTTGGCTAATTGGCTGAGCCGGGCTGTCTCGGCTAGAGTGGCATCCTGGCACTCCCCAGACAGGCTGACGACATGCCCCCAATAGGACCGCCCCTGGGCTCCGGCGGTGCCATCTTGAAGGCATCCACGTGGACCCGAGATCCGGATGGGAGGCGGGCTGAGCCAGAACTACTCCTTCCGGTTCTGGACCCGGAAGGCATAGGAGCGGCTTCCGGCCATATGGCCCCAGGACAGGAGGAGGGGAGGGTCAATCCGGGACCACCCCTCTACGTTTGCAGTCAGCATCCCCACACATACACACAGTACCTCTCACATACAGCTTTGGCTTTTCTTATTTATTGTCAAAGTGAAGTACAGAGGGGTTACAGTTCCATATGCAAGGGAGTGAGTACATTTCTTATCTCACTTGATACCTCCTCCCTCATTTTTGTCCCCCTACCCCTCCCCATTTCCCTCTTCCCCATGAGTTGTACAATTGGTTTATACCATATAGTTTTATAAGTATTGTTGCACTGGTTTGTCTTTTCATCCTTTTTTATTAGAAGTTTAGCAAGGATTTATTTCACTAAACAAGACAATGTAGGGAGAAACGGAGAAAGCAAGGAGGAGAACGTTGATCTTCATCCACGGGAGGTAGGAAGCAAAGAAGCTCAAATTTAGCCTATGTTTAATACAATAATTACAATATCCTAAGAAGACAGTGATAATGGAATACATTTGACGTGAATTCCAAGGATTACAGTTTTTAGTGGCCATTGAAGTTTAATGAGTACTTTAATGGCAGCTAAGTGTTGACAGAAGCCTGGTCACTTGTTCAGTTATAATTTCTGCCTGGAGATTGACAACTCTGTAGATTAAAACCACTGCTTATTATCAGTTAGAATAATTTTCTTATTATATTTTCTAGTTGATTCAAATTAGATTCTTACTTGGTTTTATGATTGTCCCTCTAGAACAAAAGAATTACTGTTCATTCTAGCAGTTTCAGGTCTAGGTACCTTTCTACTTTCATGTTGCAAGCACCTGTCCCAAGTCTTTCTTTATATTTGACTCTGTATCTAATGTCAAGAATTGGCACTTATATTATTTGTTATTATAATATCTATGATGGATGAATAGGCTAGAATTTTTCATATTTGAGTCAATAGCTTTCAATCCTGACTACCCATTGAAATTCCCTCGAAGGTTGCTTTGAACAGCCAAATTCCATCTTAGATCAATTAAGTAAGAATCTGTACTTTTGAGGTTCCCTATCAGTCTTTAGAAGCCATGCATATGATATTCATGTGCAGTTCAGTATTGAGAAGTACTAAGACAGGTGCTACTACTGCCTCATTCCAACTTCATTGGAACATTTAAGAATGAAACCAGTCAAATCACTGCCAGATTTTACCCATTTTTTGGACACTATAATTCAGATTGACCTAACCCTTCAATCAGATGTGTAGTCCTAACTCAGCTCTGCCTCCCCATAGTTTTCTATTTTTTTTCTATATAGATATACATTTCATTGAGTCTATTCAACTTATGAAAATGTACTGTAGTTTACTGTTTTCACTGCTTTCCTTTAGCAAGAAATATGCTTCATTTTCTCAAAATATTTCAGTTTGACTCTGTTATTCACCACATAGCTTGAGAACAAATTGTCAGCTAATAAACAAAGATGGAATGAACTTGATTAGTGGACAAAGCGGGTCTAGTTCTAGAAGGTGCAATATGGAAGCAGAAAAACTCTTGGTAAAATATGCTGCCAAAACAATTTTTGTAACCAGAATATTTATCAAATGAGATACTCAGGCTATAACAAGAATGGAAGATAAAGTTAAAGTCTTCTTTGGGAACCTGTCCAGATTTAATTTCAGTACTTATTTCATTTTAAATACAGGGGTAATATTGCTTAACACAGAAAACAGATGAATAGGTAGTAAATAAACTGTGGAAACAAAATAAACAATTAAGATGCTAAGGTTTGCCTATTCTGTTTTTATTCTTATTAACCAAATTATTCAGTAAGAAAAATGTGATTAAAAACATTCCCAAATGCAGCTCACAAATTATTTCAGTATGTTCAAAACAATGAGATGTTTCTCTTTAAGAAACTTTTGGCAATAAATTTCAATGAAGTTTTTAACAGCATAATGAAACCAAAGTCTCATAAATCTAAAAAATATGAAAAAGTATCAATAAATGTGCTGTAGACCAGCATAGAAATGTCTGCAAAACATTCTGTGTAATAGATTAGTAGCAGAACAACCAAGAAATAAAAAGGCTTAGATCTTTTACTCTAATTATGTAAGTTAAGGTTTACTATAAATTAACCATTACTACATTGGATTTTGGTAGAATACTGATTGCATGACCACTTTATGTGCAATATTGGTATATAAAAAGTTAGAAATGAGGCTAAAAGTTTTGTAACTACTAGACTGCAAATATAGTAGGCATTGAATAAGTTTCATTAATTGTTGAACAATAAGAGACAGCTCATGACAGAGGAAATTGGAAACTCACACGCAGAGAAGAATACTTAAGGGAAATTAGGCAGAAATGATTTTGGAAAAGAAAATGAGGAGTAATCACAATCCTACTTCCAGTCACTTAGTGATATAAAGGATTTCCAAAGATGACAGCTACTATTCATGATTTCAGAATTTATGAAGGAGGCACTATTCCCCAGGACTGGCAAAGATTAAATACAAACATATTTTGAAAGCAAAGAAAAAATATACTTCAAGGGAAAATTTCTCAAGTACTGTTACTTAAAAATAGACAAAAATATACATAGAGCTAGTTATTTACAAAATATTTACATAGAATCATGCATATCAATTGATAGAGATTTGAAAAAAATGTATGACACAACTCTTTAATCTAATTTCCTCAATCACTGCCTTAGTGGACTCAATGGATTTCACTGACAAAGGGAAAATATACTTAATACCCTTAATTCATATGAAGCCATTGATTCTTTCCAACATGACATCCTCAAATTAAGATAAAAAGTAGATACTTTACTTTGGGAGTATTAATTTGATACTTGCCATGTTCTGGGCACAGGCTTGGCAGTATACTATAAGAATGCCAACTTAGTCCTCTGAAATAAGTTTTATGATTTACAACTTAACAGATACATAGATTGGATCACAAAAGGTTTTATGAACTTATCTAAAAATCATATAAATACTAAGGAAACTGACCTTAGATTCTTCCTTTGGCTTTTTCCTTCTATCCTTCATTTGAATTAGTTAGAAGTGTCCACAAGTTCATTGGTCATCTACCATCCTTTCTATCACAAGTATTGTAACCCCCATGTGCACCACTATTCGAGTAATTACTATTGGAAAAATATCTGCCATAGGGCTTTATTTTGCTGACATAGCTTCCACCACAGAGCTGCTTCCTCTGTCCCTATCCTAACAGGAAAGATTGGAAGCTTCTCTTTTCTTCTGCGGTCATATTAGAGCATGAGACTTGCTGCTTAATTTCCAAAGGCACAGGAATAATTTCCTATTCACTTGTAGATTTGATTAAAGTAGAGGTGGGAAAAATAGAGACATATAACTACCATGGGGATGGGGCATAAGTCAGACCTCTAAATGTATCATCTTAATACATATATAATTTGTTAACAAGATGATTAGGTCTAAAATAAAATTAGAAAAAAACATCAATTACAGTATATATTTCCTTTTTAATGAGATGGCATCAGACCAGATCATAGTGTATGACATCGTTTCTAAAAGAAAATCTATTCTAGTTTAAAATCAACTAATTCTTAAATCAACTTCTGAAATGCAGATTAAAAAATTACAAGTAGTATTACCCATGTAGTCTAATACCAAATCATATTACTCTGAAGCTAAGGACTACATTTGTTATTTTGGGCATTTATATTGCATACTGTATCTTTGTTTTTTTATACTGTGTAAGTATATTATCTATATAATGATTTCTTCCTTGAATCTAAGAATAATGCCTTTTTCAGTGTCTGGAAATGTGCTTGAAAATTATGGGCAATCGATGAATATTTAATGAATAAATGATTTACTGGGTATAACAAGAATAACCTGATGAGATTTATAAATATTCAATTCCCTCTCTGTCATTGTCTGAAAGACAGTAATGAAACCCAAAATGATTGGCACCAAGGAACCTGCAAAACAAGAAAAAAAAAAACCCAATAGCAAGAGAACTTTTTGTTTAGGATGAGAGATACATGATTATATAGAATTATATAGCCATGAAAAAGAAAAGCCACAAACTAAGAACAAGATACTGTACTGGTATTTGGGGAAGGTGTTTGGGGAAGGGGAAGAACAATGTTCCTAGAATATTTTATAGTGTAGATGATACAAAAACCTAGAGCTTGTAAGTTACCTTTGTCACTACAATGTTTAAAATAGTAACATAAATTAATTTTCATAAGAATAACTAAAGTTATCAAGGGGATAGAAAGCAAGCCAGCAGAAATTAAAGACTCATGAGTTAACCTTTATTTCAAATAAAGCTAAAATAGACCATCCAGCACATGAATGACTTCATGGTGTGATTGATGGTCACTTTTCTACATTCCATAAAAGAAAAATAAAACAAGATATAACCCACATATAGCAAACATTTGTACAGTTTAGGAGAGAGAACACTATACTAAATACTATACTGAAGGCTATGCACATGATTGTTTTTAGCTTCCTGAGTAGACCAGTTTTTGATGTGAATGTCCTCAGATTTAATTACAGTGCAAAAAAAGCAATGAGAATTAATACTTTCTTAAAGTCCCTTCCAATTCCAGGATTCTGATTTTCATTTTATTTATTAACTCAATAGATATATAGCAATTATATGTGTTTATGGGATATCATATGATATTTCAATACATGAAGACATTGTGTAATGCTCAAGTGAGGGTAAATATATCAATATAAATAGTTTGAAGAATCACATATGATTTTCCACAATAGGTATAACTAGGTTACCTTCCCATTAACAATGTACAGAATACCTTTCTTTTCACATTCTTGCATTCTTGGTTTGCTTTTATTTTAATCATTCAGATTACAGTGAAGTAAGGTGGAATTCCATGGCAGTTAGAGTTAGCATATTTTTTTTTTTTTTTTTTGGCCAGTCCTGGGCCTTGGACTCAGGGCCTGAGCACTGTCCCTGGCTTCTTTTTGCTCAAGGCTAGCACTCTGCCACTTGAGCCACAGCGCCGCTTCTGGCCGTTTTCTGTATATGTGGTGCTGGGGAATCGAACCTAGGGCTTCGTGTATCCGAGGCAGGCACTCTTGCCACTAGGCTATATCCCCAGCCCCAGAGTTAGCATATTTTGATGATTAGTGATATTTTATATTTTAAATATGGTTGTTAGCAATCTGTGTATCATCTTTTGAGAACTGTTTACTTTCGTATAGTCTCCATATTTCCCCATTGGATTATTGTTTTTAAGGGGTACTTAACCAAGAAACACTCTTGCACATTACAATGTCCTAAAGCATTTCTCAAATATTTTCTCCAGTACTTTCATAGTTTCACTTCCTATATTCAAGTCTTTAACTCAGTGAAGTGAGTTTTTAAATAGTCTAGTTTTAAATAGGTCTAGTTTTATTCTTCTGAGGAGTAGAATTTTTATTTTCGTTAGTGTAATAGGGTATTAGTTTGTTAGTTCTATCTTAACAAAGTACCATTTGCTGAATTACTTAACGGAATTTGTTTTCTAGAAATTATGAGGACTAGAAACTGAAAATTAAGGTGTCATCAAGGTTGGTTTCCTCTGAGGTATACACAAGAAGACTCTGTTGTAGATCACTCTCCTTGGATTCCTTGGTCATTTCCTTAAGTCCTTTCACATTGTCTTCTTTTCTGCATATTTGCTCTTATTGAAAAATTTCCATTTATACTAAACCTCATGCTATATGACTAAGGTCAGCCCCAATTGCTAATTTGATTACCTCTGCACAGATTCTACCTCTAAATAGGATTACATTAGAAAGTATTAACACCTCTTTTTTGCAGGTACATAACTCAAATCAATAATCTCAGCTGTATGCAATCATGATGCCCTACATAGTACTAGATGAAACAGATTGTGACTGATAGCTTTATGGAAGGTTTTTTTATTGTTTAGAAACCTCAACCTTAACTTTTTTCTTATTTTACATTTCAACTAGATTTCTGAGAAGGAATGATGGATTTTAGAGCAATTTTGAAAGATGTATCTTTACATAAAAGTAGAAGCAAAGTTCCTCTCATAGTTGTTTGGTCTTGTTCCTTGCATTCTTTCATCCGTTTTGACATTTGTTGAGGTCCTAGATATGTTGGCTGTCTTAAAATTAGAAGCTGCCATTGCTTTCCCTATGGACAAAGAGAATAATTGACACAGGGATGCTATACCGAGGGCTGTTGACAGAATATCTTATGCAATCAGGTCAACATTTCTTCTATGCCCACTATATTTTCATAAGGCAGATCATTCATGAACAGCTTCCTGAAACTGACAGCACTAATTTATTAAACTGGTATTCACTTGGCACTTATTTCGTGTGCTGTATTAGGCCTTATTTGGATATTCAACAGAAGATATAGCTTCTATTCACAAGCCAAGTTAGGTTGACAGACAAGTAACATTTAATAAATACTTAAATAGAGAAAAAACCAAGTACTTTAAGGTGCAGAGGGTGGAAGAGGAAGATGGAAGAGATTAATCATGCCTAGAGTTCTTAGGAATATATATTAATAGTTAGCCTTTGATGCTACTTAAAATTCTAGACGGTGAACTCAGGGAAACTTTGCAGCGACATTTTGAGGACTGATTTTTGAAAACAGAAGGTTAAAGCTGGGGACTGTGGCTGACAAACAAGGAGAGTTATATGTCTGTGTCAAATGGAAATTGTGGCTGCATTAGTTCAGCAGTTCAATCAAATGTCTCTAATCCTCTATCAACCTAAATAGAACACAGCCACACTTTTGCAGGCCAAGCAGATAAAAAAAAAAACCTGCCAAGAGAGCGGAAATGAAGCTGAAATTACTGCTGTTCCATGAAATTTACGATGCCAAAAATGCCATTTAACTTAAGGTGCTTCTGGGGAAAAATGCATTTAATTAAATTGTGTCAGACCATTCATAGTTTCGTTTGTGGTAGTGCCAAAGGGATTACTCGGTTGGTAACAGTTCTTCTTGAATGAACCACTTAAAAATAAATAAAATGGCCATTTTTTTGTCATTGATAAGGCAGTACAAAATTCAAAAATGATTAACGTTTTGAGAGAATTCTCACTGTGTTTCTGTGGTAATGATCAGAAACACGTGCCTATCATAATATATTCCACAATTCACAGAAAGTTATATGACTCCCAAACTGGGCGCCGGTGGCTTATGCCTGTAATCCTAGCTATTCAGGAGGCTGAGATCTGAGGATCATGGTTCAAAGCCAGCTCAGGCAGAAAACACATGCTTATTTCCAATAAATAACTCAGAAAAAGCCAGAAATGGCTCTGTGGCTCAAGTGGTAGAGTTGAAGCTCAGGGACAGTGCACAGGACCTGAGTTCAAGTCCCAGGACCAGTAATGGAACCAACCCAGATGCCCCTCAGTAGATGAATGGATCAAGAAAATATGAATTCTATGCTTCTATCAGAAAGACTGACATCACCCCATTTGTAAGGAAATGGATAGACTTAGGGAAAAAATCATATTGTTTGAAGTAATCCATACCCAAAGAAACAGGTTCCATGGTTTCCCTCATTGGTAACAATTAGTATATATCTAGGATAGTCCCAGCAGATGATCACAACAGCTCAATAGCTATGTACATATGACCACATAAAATAATAATATTTGAAATTAACTCCATGATATGGAAACAGGAGGGTTTTTGTTGTTTTTAATGTACTGTGTGAAGCTATTTCTTTTTTCTTTCATTTTTTCCTTTGGTTTATCCCAAGTCATCACCTTTTTTTATTCTGGTACCCTGTGTCTTGTGCATACATTTATCTGATTTAGAGAAGGGAAAGAGAATAACAAAATGATGAAACAAAGGACAAAGTGTGAACCAATGCAACAGTGATACTCACAAGACATTATGTTGGAAATGAACTTTACAACTTTGGGGGGAGGGGGATTCCGGAGGAGGGAAAGTGGAAGAAAAACAAGGAAGTTGCTAAAAATGTTGGACAAGAAATGTAGTCATTACCTTACTTATGTAACTGTAAACCCTCTGTACAGCACCTTTACAACAAAATTAAAATAAGTTATGACTCCAATTTACATTGTTTAGCTGCTAAAGGAAAGGATTAGGGTGATTGTTATCCAAACCGCATGTACTGTTTTCAAAGTAAATACACAATACAATTTTAAAATAATTACTTCTTATTGTATTTCATGGAAATTGAAAAAGATCTTAAAAATACACAACACAAACCCATAAGTTAACAAATCACGAAAAGGAAGTCCAGATGACACAACAGTATCTCTCAAATGTCCATGCAGCTAATAGAATTCACACTAGAACTCATGTTTCTTTTTACTCAGTTTGTTGGTATGGCCAATATATTATTTATCTCTCAAAAATATAGAAGTAAAGTGGGCTGGGGATATAGCCTAGTGGCAAGAGTGTCTGCCTCGGATACACGAGGCCCTAGGTTCGATTCCCCAGCACCACATATACAGAAAACGGCCAGAAGCGGCGCTGTGGCTCAAGTGGCAGAGTGCTAGCCTTGAGCGGGAAGTAGCCAGGGACAGTGCTCAGGCCCTGAGTCCAAGGCCCAGGACTGGCCAAAAAAAAAAAAAAAAAGAAGTAAAGTTGGCAACTTATATACTGGCATAAAAGTAGCAAGGCTGAAAGTTATTCCAAGTTTTAACACATGAATTCTGTATCCAGGCTGCTTAGATTTAATTGTAGCATCCCTATTCCCTAGTCGTGTGTTTGGACAAGTACTGTACTTGTTTCCTCATCTGTGAAATGAAGATGACAGAATCTTCTACCTCAGAAAATTGTGAGCAATTATAAAGCATAAATTCAATAGAAATGTGCCTCAGACATAATGTGTTCAGATATTATTTTAATCATTTAAACCAACAATTTGAACTTTTTTCATGTTGAAAGCACTGCCTTTTACCAATGCCTCATCTAGGAAAAATAGAAAAACAGCTGTTATTATCTTTTTTTGTTTAGCTTTCTCTATATTTGTGGTGCTGAGGAATCGAACCCAGGGCTTCATGTATATGAGATGAGCACTTTACCACTGGGCCATATTCCCAGCCCTGTTATTATCTTTTGATTGCATCCATTTTTCCTTACTGAACAATGTCTTCTGACTTTGGGCATCCAGTATGCTGACTACATTGACTGTAGCCCACAGTTGAAATGATTTTCTTGGCTCTGGCTTCTTTTGGAAACAGTTGCTTAGCTAAAACTTGCCAAGTATTTCTTTCTCTGCAGAGCTATCTAGTCCCAATCTTCAGAGCCCGATGAACTAGTATATAAAATATTAAGATTTAGTTTTCGAATATGTTGCCAACCTGAAGTATATTGGGATTTAGTATTGTTACTTCAATGATGTGATGAATATGTAATTAGAAAATTTAGACACTGTAAAAGGGCAAGAGGGAAGGGGACACAAAAACAGTGAGTTCTGAGCCCTTTTTTGTTTCTCAACTTAATTGTTAAGCATAGGATGTATTCATATCTGTTATTTAAGAGTTAAGTATACTAAGACATAGAAATATGAATATGATATGTTTAAAATCACACTGATGTTAAATTGAATGAATAGTTTTCAAATTCTAGTTTATCTGGCTCCAACATCTGTTCCAGTATTTAAAATAGTACTTTAGTAAGTGCTTCTCAGCTTGTACCTCTCTCTGAGGATTTCTTTTGGGGGAGTTTAATTTTTTTGAGCTTTAAGCATATTTTGGAAATGAGGCCCTTGTCTGTTGTATAGACACTAAAGATCTTCTCCTAATCTGTGGGCTTTCTGTTTATCTTGCTAGCTATGGAGTCTTGTGCTTCAATCCAGAAGAATGGCATGGCCACAATGGTAAGGAAATAGAAAGATTGAGAAAAAAATATATTACACTAAGCAATCCAGACCCAAAGAAACATTGGCTGCATGGTTTCCCTCATTTGTAATAACTAGAATATGGCTAGGATATTTTTAGCAGAGGATCACGATAGCTCAATAGCTATGTGCATATGACTATATAAAATGCTTATCGAAATTATCTCTAAGAAATGGAAACATGAGATTTCTCTCTCTCTCTCTCTCTCTCTCTCTGTGTGTGTGTGTGTGTGTGTGTGTGTGTGTGTGTGTGTGCTGTTTGCAGTTACTTTTTTCTTTCTTCCTTTCTTTCTTTTGGTCCTGTTGTTTATTCCTTGTGACTTTTTTTAAATTTCTGTACCCTTTGTCAAGTATATAAGTTTATCTAATTTGGGGAAATGAAGGGAAATCACAGAAATGGTGGGACAAAGGGTGAACCAATTCATCAGTGATACTCACTAGACACTATGTTAGAAATGAACTTTACAACTTGAGGAGAGGGCAGTTGGGGCAAGGTAATAGCAGGAAATGACGGAGGGGATAACATTGTTCAAAAAGAAATGTTCTCATGACCTCATTTATGTAACTGTAACCCCTCTGTACATCACTTTTATAGTAAAAATTTAAAAAAAATATCTCTGGTTGGTATCATAAACCAAAATGTCAAGAATACTCTTTGGAACATCTTATATGCAAAATGTAGGTGTCAGTGAAGAAGCATTATTATTATTATTCATAGCAATACTTAAATTACTATATTTCTACCACTCTGTTACACATTGAGTGTTTTTTTCACCATGACATGCAAAAATAAACAAACAAAATGGGTACTCTCGGAGCCTGGGATATAGCCTAGTGGCAAGAGTGCCTGCCTCGGTATGCCCGAGGCCCTAGGTTCGATTCCCCAGCACCACATATACAGAAAACGGCCAGAAGCGGCGCTGTGGCTCAAGTGGCAGAGTGCTAGCCTTGAGCGGGAAGAAGCCAGGGACAGTGCTTAGGCCCTGAGTCCAAGGCCCAGGACTGGCCAAAAAAAAAAAAAAAAAAATGGGTACTCTCATATATTTTCAACAAGTTAATGAATCCCCTTGATTATTTCACTGTAGAAGAAGATATAAAATGATGTTTACACTGACCTCTGAAAGGAAAGGAGGATATATATTAATCAAAAGTATAAATGCACAAGGATTTTGCATTAAATCTGTGGTGTGCTAGTTGCTAAGGTGTAAGAGCCATGAACATGTAACATAATCTTCAAGCACATATATTAGCATAAATATGTCATGAGCCCATGAAACTCTATTCCAGAAAGGCTTAAGACTTTATATTTGGGAAAAAAAAAACATTTTTAACATAACTCAGTCTTTGCTGAACCACCCAATTTTATAGTCCTAAGAGAAAAAAAAAACAGCTTGAAATTTTACTTCGATATATTAACTTCCCTGATGGTTTCTATGATAAATACATCTTCTTAAGAGGTCCCCCTTCTGAAAGGGGTATGCAAAAACTTGATTTTTATTTCTAGTATCCATTCTATATTATCAGGCAATACATTTAACACCTATCTTATCCAGACCTGTAGATAAACTGGATGTCACAGACAATGAGTTAGCATGACGTTTAGATTATACAAGAGAAGAAATGTCACTGACATAAAAAAATAAGCAGCTATATTAAGAACACACAAGTTAAGTAGTATGGATGAGGTAGACTCTAGATCAGCTGAATGTTTCTGGCAGCTAGGACATCAGGATGAAAATGGGTCACTTTTTGTGGATGAGTCTATTGCACATAATTCCTGCCTGTCATCTGTCCTTGAAAATACATAGTAAGAAATGGAAAATACATTCCTTTAAAAAGTAGGCAATTAGTGAAAGCTAACAAAAACCTGGTTCTATGTTCTGCAGAAAGATAACATTTATGATAACTAGCTTGCCAAATAACTTTGTAATTATAGTTTTTGTGTTATATAAGACTTTATTGATGGTGAAGGCACAATGTGACACAAACCAAAATAATCCAAAAGAGCAGAAAGCCAACTGGAAATAGTAGCCATTAATATAGACTTTCCTTTACCTTGCTACTACACTGCAGGAGAATATAGCATGGTACCAATACACTTCATTCTTCAGCTACAAAGCAAGGTCATGAACAATAATGAATAAAATATGTCTGTTTATGAATCAGCACCAGAGATGTCAAAAGAAAACCTAAAAGAAAAAAATGAATGAATTTGAAAAAGTACCACAGTCATAGATTATGTCTAAAAGTCAAAAGACAAGAAATTGATGAAAGAAAATCCACACAGGCAGCCAAGTGGCAGGGATCATATGGAACAAAGTATTAATATGGACAGAACAAATCAAAGCCAAGAAAGAAATAAGAATAGAAGCAAAAAGAGCCTCCAGAAAACAAAAATAGTCAGATTACTGAAAGAATCCACCTAGTTGACTGATGTTCCAGGTTTTGCTACTCCTAAATGTGAACTTTGAAGGGCTGCTTCAGCACTAAAAGTTTACATATCTTCTTCATAGGAATGGTACTTGATGTGAGGGCTTTATAACCCTTATTTTATTGTTATTTTAAAAAGACTGATAATGTGTAAATTTAGATTAATGGATGAATCCTTAGGGTCAGACTTTTGTTCCAGCTTCCTGTAAATGTTAGAATAAAAACTTGTACTTCTATTTATTCTTTCAGTGAAGACCGATTTGGCATGATACTTGAGCATTGGAGACAGCTACAAGGATTTTAAGTGCCTTCTATATTTGGAAAGGAAAATAAGACTAGATTCCAAAATAGTTTTAACTTCAAATTTGAGCAAAATTTTTTGCTTACGAGTGGAGCAACACTTGTAGATGCTCTCTCTAAATTCAATTCAAATATGGGTTAGTTAACTTATTACTTCATTGATCATTATTTTTCTATTATCATATTTACAAATATTTACACGGAAAGGCAGACTTGAATGTACATAACACATCAGATGGGTTTATTGCTGTAATGATGTTGTTCCTTTGGGAAAACAGCATTTCTAGGAATAGTTCAAGACAAAGTGGCTGAGTTGGATTTGTTAGAAGATAATGTGTGTTCCTCTTAAGGACTATGTGGGCACTCGAAAGCCTTATTTTTATCTTTAGTATGCTTTCCGTAATTTTTACAGCTGTAGGAGAAATAAAACAAACATAGCACAGAAATTTCTCTAAGGTTGGTATGGAAAAGAACACTACACAACTCCTACTTCTAAGAAGTTGTAACGTTAGAAGAAATGTTTACCTTTCTCAAGTTGGAAGAAATCCAATTTTAAGCATTTTAACACCATTTAAAAAGTAATAAGTTGTCTTTGCCTATATATGACTATAGTTCTAGAAAACACAGAGGTAAACTAGTTTGATTAACTTAAACTTCAGCTCTATATATGTAATTATTCTACTTCTTTTCAGGATGGAGGTCAGATGATGAAGGGTTTTACTGTCGGTTTAAGGAGGCAGGATGAGAATTGTTTGAGTCTTTGCTTCTTTGTGGAGCTAATATAAATTCTCTGTGATTTTGCTGAGAAAGAAAGTGAGAACTACATATGGAAGCAATCTATTCTTATTACCTGCATAACAAATCAGTAAGCCTGATCCTGCCGTAAAGCAAAGAAAGTAAAATATAATTCTTCCTGAAACAATATTTCTTATTTTAAGGGAGCCTATTTATGTCAGTCAGATGAGTTCTTGCTGCAATTGATTTTGCAAAAATTATACAAGTAATCTATATATAATTTATACAAACATACCTGCACATGTATATATCTATATTATCTATTTATCATCTATTTATTGATCTATCTACACATACACACACATACATACATACATACATACATACATACATACATACAATTTGAAACAGGAAAAATTTGTACTGTAAGACTACCTTATTCTTTCACCTAGTAGCTTCTTCAACCGAGTATCTTAAGTAATATATTTTGCCTCTTTTTTGTGCTGGTTCTGGAGCTTGAACTCAGGAAGGCCTGGGTACTGTCCCTGAGCATTTTTTATGTCCTTCAAGACTAGCTCTTTAGCACTTGAACCACCGCACCATTTCTGGTCAATTTATTGACTAATTGGAGACAAGCCTCACCCACTTGCCTGACGAGGCTGGCTTCAAATCATATTCCTTATATGTTAGCCTCCTGAGTAGCTAGGATTACAGCAATAGGCCATAGACATGCAGCTTGCCTCATTATTTGTACTTAGTTTGAAATGAGGTTTCACTATGTCGCCCATCCTAGTCTTGAACTCCTTCTACTTTAGCATCTGGAGTAGCTAGGATTAAATGAGTGTGCCACTATGCTAAGTATATATCATATTTTGGAAAACCATATTTAACTTATGTACCATTTTGTTAATGAATTGCAATCTAGAGATGAACATTTTTTTGCCTCCAGAACATTCTTCTTTGGAATGAATGTTTTCTCAAAAGATTAACATATTTATCCCAGTTCACTATAGTAGACATGATTAAAATCCAGTTTATAAGAATGAGAGCACAAAACAATCTTTCTCCGACTATCATTATAAAGTTTTCTAAAATGTTTATTCTTAATTTCTGTACTTACATTGACCAGCCTTGGAATAGCACCAATTTGCAGATTATATTTGGAGTAGCACTGCTCTAAATGAAAATATTCAGTGGAAAGCAAACATTTTAGCAAAACAGAGGGAAGACAAATGTCTGCACAGAGCTTTCATTGCTGTCTGACTGAGGGAAGGATATCTAAGGATACCTCAGTGGCCCTAGACCCTTAGGAAGATATTAAAAATATGATTTTTACTTCACAGTCTAGCAAAAAATGTCACCTCCTAAATTAAGAAAATACATCGTGGAAGATTTGTTCCTAAAAAAATGAAGCTCAAAAAGAAGGTTCTCTCATTATTTTTAGAATTCTACAAGTTGGAGATTCAAAAACTTAGAAACAACTTTTTATGTAGTCATAAATATCCATTGTAACTTTCCAAAGTAATTGGTGAAAAACAGAAATAATGAGTTATCTAATTTCAAAACTTCTTTTTAAACTCTTGAGCAGCTGTTACAAAATTTTAATTTTCCTAACACCTTTAGGCTGTAATCTTCCTAGGTTCTAAAACCTAAGGAGAATTTGGTTTAGGCAAAAACAAAATGAAAACAATTGAAAGAAATCTTTACATGCTGCTGTAAAAGAAATATGTTAGGGAGATTCAGTTTTCCGACTTTCTTGATTCTGAGCTAAAACATAAACCAGCTTCAGGGAGATGATATTCTCCAATAATAACGAAGTACTTTGGAAAGAAAGAATGATTTCTAATCATAATGATCCTGTAGCATTCTCAAAGCAGCATATTAGTTTGATCATCTCAGAAAATCATCCAGTGGACAAATTTGATTTTGCTTTCAAATATTTAGATTTCAAAATTAGCAAGATGCATGACAGGCATTAGATACCTCATCCACATAAAAAATTACATTTTAGATATACCTAATAATTCATTTCCAAAGCAGAACTAAATGAAGAAAATATTATGCTTCTTCTTTCCTCATCCCTAACTGCATATTGTGTAAAATCTGCCCTTGCCTTTCTATGGTTTGTTTCCAATGAGCAAAAGTGTTGCTATAACAACCAATTTATTAATTCTGTCAATTGACTTCGCTCAGATTTTTCTGAACATTCGATTAACATGTACTGTATCATTTATCTAGAAATTTGTTTTGAGCTCCTACTATGCTCAAGGAACCAGATCCAATCTTGTCAGAAATCAGTTTGTGTGATCATTTGGGCAGACAGAGATCTAAAGATATGAAACACACACACACACACACACACACACACACACACACACACACACGTTTGTACTTTATATAAGGCACAATTTTAATGTTATTGTATTTATATGAAATATATATATTTAATGTTAAATCTGGAGATTGCTTTGGCCTTCTGTGGGTATATTCTCTCACGGGTGATTTGAATTTAGGGACTTTGGGTACCATTTTGTTTTCTTATTTGAAATTCAGGAGATGAGGAAGGAGGCTGGCTCACACAATTCATAAGTACTATTATTGTTTATTGAATACAGAACAAAAGAATTGCTAATAATTTAGTAGAGTTCAGCTTTTTTTTCAGTGCACCTTATAGTCTAGTTCATTTATTATAGAGAAACTTTGTTACAGGGATAGAAATTGGAAGAAGCACTGGTGCAGACATATGTATTGTGCAGAATGTATTATAACCACATCAGCAAAGCTTTGTGTAAATGATAATACCAATTATTATTTTTGAAATTCTTTTCATTTGCACAACACTTCATATATTGGAAGTGTTTTTCAAGATCTTATTTCATGTATTTCTTCTAAATTTTGCAGGCCTGTAGTTCCTGAAAGATCACAATTCAGGAGCTTATTTGCAGAACTTAGGAAAAAATAAGCTCTTCCCTCTATATTTATGTCACTGCTAAAGAATGAAACTTCTAAATTCAACCATCATTTTTTTTGTGTGATGTATAAGGGTGGGAGAAAGAGAGAAAGACAGGAAGAGGACAGATAGATTGATTTTAGGGTGATAGTTGTGTTATAACAAACTATTTTGGATTGCATTTCTCCTCATTTGAGCTGGAGCTAGCTACTGTCTTGTTTCCTTCCAGCTCATGTAGTATTGACTTATATTTTCTTTTCAACACTTATATTTGAGTATTTTCTTTATGAGTTTTGAGATACTTTTTGAAGTTTCAAGATTCTTGAGTGAAAAGACTACGTTCATCATACTAAATGTCAAAAATAGTAATACGCAATATGAATTTGTTGCTTAGAAGCCACTGACTATAATATATAGTTGAGGTGTGTCAAAGACTAGACTATCCAGGTTTGCATAGGAACACTGTTTGATATTTTCACAATGACAAAATCAACTAATGCTGTATACCTTAGAAAGTATCTCATACTTAAAATGTTTGAAAGATGGGATTCTAGAGAGATTATTGGATCATGAAGGCTTCAAATTTATGGGTTGATTAATTCATTCATGGATCAATTGATCCATAAGGTATAGGGTCAGAGGCTTCATTATAAAAGTGAGCAAATTCTGTCTAGTTTACTGAGATATACTGACTTGGTATTCGTAGGAGTCTCTACCAGCAAGAATCTTACCAGACATGTTCACTCAAATTTGAACTACCCAGCCTTCAGAATTATAAGGGTTCAAATTATTTTCTTTATGAATTATGTAATCTATATGTTATAGACTACCTAATTCCTATTATACAGCAACAGAAAATACACAGTCTTATGGTATATCATCAGTGATTATGGAAAGAAAGAGGCCATTAAGTAGGGTAGGAAATGGTAGGAAAGGCACAGTGAAATACTAAACTTGGAACTGACATCTCATTTTTCTTGATTCACTATGAAGCCAGATTCTTATATGGCCATAAAAGTGTAAAGCCCTTGCAAATACTTTGTAAGTTGGTTCTAAGAGACCCACCCAAGAGAAAATACTAGAAATGTTTTTGTATTTTAATGTTTCCAGGTAACTTATCTGGTTTTTATGTTTATTGTGGTTTGAAACTGCTGTCCTTAGTCTTGAACTTTTTAATCCTGAGGTCATGCTATTGCTCTAATTACTCATCAAATGATATTTCCTCCCAGAAATTTAGAACAAGTGCGAACAGTGGGTTGACTAGCTTACCAGAGCTCTTATCTTTCCTTTTTACTTTCTGTCATTCCTCTTTGCCACATCAGGTTTCTTTGCCTTACTCCATTTCTGGGCCTTTTTTTATTGCAAGCAAATTACTTAATCTTGCAGTGGATCAATTTCTGTTCTAGAACAAGGATGATATGCTTACATCCTGCTGAATTTGAATAGATGGTGTGAGGATTCGTGGGGTGAACCACTAAAAAGCAGTTCAAATCCTTTAAGGAGAGAAATACTAGAAGTATATTCCACTGTCCTCCTTACTAGGCTTTGGTTGTATTGTAAAATAAGCATTCACTTTTAGAACCAGATGCAGCACACAAGTGAGAAGAGTTATCACTTTTAAAGTATGTAGGTTTTGAAAGACAGTTCACCTATGTTTTCCAGAATCACAAAACTGTGCATCTAAAAATTGTCTTAAGTATTTGCTGTTTTTATAAAGTTCATAAAAGTACTCACAAACTGGGTTTTTAAACATTTCTCTCTACTTGGTTGAAAAGATGGAGAGGCAATTTTACAATTATCTTAGGTTTACAGATCTTAGTCTTAAGTAAATCAATATTGACATAGATCTTTCCTCTCTAATTTGGCAGGGATGTTATTCGCAACTAAATTTAGGAAGAAATCCTATGTCTATGCTGTTGGTGTAATTTTGTCATATTGTAAAAACATGAATTATATCTTTGATTTATATGATAATTGTCTTCCTAGGACAAAAGGATAAAGCCGTTTTCATATGTTTGTTTATCAGAGAAATACATCAAAAGAAGAAAAAAAGAGCCTGGTGGCACCATGGATTTGGAAGTTATAAAAAACGTTTTAGTTGTGAGGTTCCTAATAGCTGAATCATTAATTAGGAACTATTTATTCAGAAGTAATTATTACCATATGAACTTTGCTTTGCTTAATGAAAAGAATTTTATACAGGACAATTGCTGCTTTAGCACCTACCACAAACTTGTTGGGATTATTCAATAAATGTCAAGTTAATTTAAATTGCTAATTAACAAAAACAGGTTGTGTAACAGAAGATATATATGTAGCTCAATTTCCTTATTTTAGGATGGCTCATTCTGTTTGGTAACAGAAGAAAGTAAATCAGGAATATAAAAATCTAAAAATATATTTTGTGTTGGAGATGTAGTTCAGAGGTAGTGATGATTGCCTAGCACATGAAAGACTCTTGGGTTCCACCCCTACCACTGTCAAAAAATAAATGACAATAAGAAATATTAGTATATTGGTACATGCAAATGACAGAAATGATGTCACTTTCTACACAAAACACATTTAAATTACCAGGCCAAAATTTGCCTTTTGAGACACCTGAAGTTGAAAAGTAAAATCTCTTAGTGTCATTTAAAATTACTGAATTTACCACTATTGTGGTGCTTATTTTGTATGTTATGTTGTTCACAGAATATTAGTTACAAAATATCATGAAGGACATAATATATGAAATGTTTTCCTTAATTAAAATTGTTAGAGACAAAGATCTTTTAGACAAAGCAGCAAAATAAAAATAAAATGATATTTAGCAGATACTTTGGGTTCCCTCCAATGGTTTCTATGACAGTAGCATTATTTTCCATGCTGCAATCATTGAGTTATTGTTATTTTTCAGATTTTTTCTTTATTCTCAAGTGGGCAGCTGATTAAGAGCGTCTATACTTTAGATGTCATTAAACACATGGTAAAAATTATCAGTCTGATTTATAGTTGCACTGTTTGCCTTCTAAGACCTTTGTGGATGGAGGATTATAAAGAAACAAGAAGCTGAATGCCCAAGTTTTCCCTTAGAGTAGAATATCTCTGTTTGTATCTCAAAAACAATATTTAAAAATTTTCCCTAAAGAAAAACAGTATAGAGGTTCCTCAGAATAATAACCATAGAGCTCCCCTATGACCCAACAATCCTATTCCTGGGCATTTACCCAAATGACCACAAACAAGGGTATATTAAACCTACCATCATAACCATGTCCATTGCAATATTATTTACATAGCTAGGGTACGGAACCAACCCAGATAACCTTCAATAGATTAATGGATGAAGAAGAAGTAGTATATGTACACAATAGAGTGCTATGCTTTCATAAGAATGAATGTCATTGCCCCATTCTCAAGGAAATGGAAAGACCTGGAAAAAATTATATTAAGTAAAGTAAGCCAGACACAAATAAAACCAGGTCGCATGGTTTCCCTCATTTGTAATAATTAGAATATGTCTATGATATTCTTTTTAATCACTTTTTTGCCAGTCTTGGGTCTTGAACTCAGGGCCTGAGCACTGCCCCTGGCTTCTTTTTGCTCAAGGCTGGCACTCTACCACTTGAACCACAGTGCCACTTCTGAATTTTCTGCTTATGTGGTGCTGAGGAATCAAACCCAGGGCTTCATGCATGCTAGGCAAGCACTGTACCACTAAGCCACAATCCCAGCTCTATGATATTCTTAACAAGGGTTCGCAATAATCCAATTCTAAGCACATAGGACCATATATAATGAAGGGTATTAACATGAACTTCAAAAATTGGAAACAAAAGATTCTTATTATGTCCTGTATGTAGTTAGTTCTTTTTTTCCATTACTCTTAGTTTTCTGTACCTTGTGTCTTATATATAAGTTTATTTGATCTGTGGAAGGGGGAGGGAATCACAGAAACAGCAGGACAAAAGAGGAACTAATGCAAAACTGATACTCGACATTACCTTGGAAATTAACTCCACAACTTGGTGAGGGGGTGTAGGGAAGGGTCACAAGGAGAAAATGAAGAAAGGTGTAACAGTGTTGGCAGAAGCATGTTCATTGCAGAATTATGTACCATAGCTAAGATACGGAGCCAACCCCTCAACAGATGAATGGATCAAAAATGTGATACATACATGTGTGCGCATGCGCACGCGTGCGCTCATGCACACACACACACACACACACACACACACAGGCATTCTATGCTTCCCTCAGAAAAAATGACATTGCCCCATTCATAAGGAAATGGAAAGACTTGGAAAAAAATCATATCACGTGATGTAAGCCAAACCCAATGAAACAGGCTCCATGGTTTCCCTCATTGGTAATTAGGATAGGCCTAGCAGAAGATCACAATAGCTCAATAGCTATGTGCATATGACCATATATAATATTATGCTAAGCAAAATGAACTCCAAGATAGGGAGTTTTTACTTTGAAGTAAAAGAGGTTTTACTTTGTTGTTTTTAATTTATTATGTGAAGTTATTTCTTATTTCTTTCATTTTTTTCCTGTGGTTTATCCCCTATTTTCACTGTGTTTGAGTTTGGGACTCTGTATTTATCAATGTTTATCTGAATTGGGGAAGGAAAGGGGAACAATAAAATGGTGAAACAAAGGACAAAAGGTGAACCAATGCAACGGTGATATTCACAAGAAACTATGTTGGACATGAACTTTACAACTTCAGGGGAGTGATTGGAGGGCAGGAGGGAAAGTGGTAGAAAAATGAGAGAGAGTGTAAGAATGTTCAACAAGAAATGTACTTACTACCTTATGTATGTGACTGTACCCCCTCTGTACATCACATTGACAATAAAATTAAATTAAAAAATGTACTCATTACCTTCCTTGTGTAACTGTAACCCCTGCTCACCACCTTTTCAATAAATATAAAAAATTTCCCTCAAGGATCCCCCATTTGTAGGTAGTAGAGGTAGAGTCTAATTTCTTCTCTTGTAAGGAGAGTCCAAGCAGAAGATAGCTGTGTGCTCTTATTTTCCCAAATTCTTTTTGGCCCAATAGCTCCTTTCTTAGAGCTATTTTGTATTGGAATTGCATTCATCTACAATTAGCTTTCACATATCCTATCTCTCTAATCAGGTTTTTCATGGGTCCAGAAACACAGCTGCTATCCCCTGAGGGCTGGTAGAGACAGTGAAACGATTAAAAAGTTACAAAGGAATAACAGAATAAACACAACAGTCTGACCATATTAAGTACTGATGGATTAAAAAAAATACATCATTATTTCCTAAATGAGAATAAGTATAGCCAAATAATGTAAAGATTTATCCAAACATTGTTATGCAAAGAGTTACTTGTAGAATTTTAGTGATGTTCTTACACTAGTTCATTATTACCTAAGAAATCCTTTGGAGATTTCATCCTTCTTGTTCCTTAATTATTTGACTCTTCATATCAATTGCAACTTCCTTCTTTGCATTGTAAACATCAGTAGCTCACATGTAGTCATGTTTGAAGTCAAAATAAGGAAAATGAGTTTCAATTTAGAAATAAAGCTGGCATATACATATGCACATACCAGAGTTCATTTTTTTTGATAACCAAAACCTGTATTACTTCCTGACACCAAATCTTAGCCCAGAAAAATAGAACATACAAGGAAATGACTCAAAAAATGCAAAAATACATAAACAAACTTAGCTGTACTGGGAACTCAGACATTTGGTGACGTAAAGGATGCTAAGAATGTGCTCTTGAGTCTAAATATCTTCCTATATTGTGTAATTGCTCCAGTAATATCTTTTCATGAGTTTTATCATTGCTCATTCAGTAATTCCTTTTACCTCTACATTTCCTTTGAATTGATGATACTACAGAGGCAAAAGGTCTTTTCAAATTATTCATTAGCACAGATACCAAGGAAACATAAGGATATCAAATTCTTGAGCATGAAAAATATGCTTTTAAAAGAAAAAAGCATCTGCAGGGCAAAAAAAAAACCTATTTCATGTATTCATGCCAATGAACTTTTTTGACATTTAAATTTATTTTATTTTTAATTTTGTCTTATCCTTAGATTACCAGTACTTAAAATATCACATAGTGTAAAAACCAGTGGGGCAGGAAGTCCTGTCTAAGGCTGGTGTCACTGCCACAGTGGCACTTCCAAGAGGTCCCCGCTGCTATAGTTTATGGCTTAAGATTTCTTTATTGTTATTTTAACTTTTTTCTGTTTTTTTTTCTCTTTTTTGGAACTAGGGATCATACCCAGGACATTTCACTTGATAATGCTTTGCTGCTGAGCTAAATCCTAGTCCCTTTATTGTTATTTTAGAGGCAATGTACAGAGGGACAGTTATATCAATCAGGTAATGAGTACATTTCATTTTGAACAGTGTCACCCTTTCCTTTCTGTTCTCCCAGTTTTTCTCTACCAACACCCCCCACAAGTAGTATACTTCATTCATATTGTCCAGTGAGTACCACTGATGTATTTGTTCATCCTTTGTCCCACCATTTCTGTGGTTCCCCCTTGCCCTCCCCCAAACAGATAAACTTACATAAAAGACAAAAGGTATAAAAAGAAAAACATCAACAAAGGAGAAAAGAAAAACAAACAAAATAACAAAAAATCCTCAGCTTTGCTTTTGAAGTTCAGGATCTAGTATGTGTTCCATGATGAACAACTCTATCTACACTGCTTACAGTCCAAATGTAAAACAATGTGGAAGTCTGAAGTTTTGGGTTCCCTTGACAAAATTGTATGCTATGAATTTGTATACTTTTATTCTATAGTTGTATGCAGGACTCATAGAAGAATGTCAATTGGTGATGCTTTCAGTGAAGTTGCTGAGAGTGAATTCTGCCACTGATACCTCCATAATGAAAAACAATTATAATGCTTTTAAAAACACTGAAAAGAAAGGGGGAGGGGGGAGTGAGGGGGGAGGTAACAAATAGTACAAGAAATGTACCCATGGCCTTACATATGAAACTGTACATCACTTTGACAATAAATAAGTAATTATTATAAAAAACACTGAAAATATGATTTATTCTAGGTCCACTGAGGAAAAGGGGTGAAAAGTGCAGCAGTGGAACTTGCCTAACATTGATGAAAGTGAACTGTACAACTTGTAGGTGGAGTTGGGAGGGAGGGATTAGGAGAGAACAGATGACATCGTATGAAAAGAAATGTACTTATTACCTGACTCATGTAAATATAACCTCTCTATATATCACCTCTATAATAACAATAAAGTAAATTTAAAAACATTTAAATATTTTAAAATGATTCAACATGTTTTACTGGTTCTGACAGCTGCACTAGATGGACCGTCGCTCTCAGAATCAGTAAAAAAAAACACACCAATACACCATGTTTTTATAATCATTTAATATTTCAACAGTGCAACTTTTTTACCCCTTTTATTGTTAAAAGATTGGGACAGGATTTCTTACCATCATAACTTTGCATTCTAGGATAGTAATGATATTCACACTACATTTGTTAACATAGTTATGTCAATATACTGCATTGCTTATATAATATAACCATCCAAATAATGACAAATCTTTAAAGACAGGATATTCAGAATTGACCTGTAAGTGAACATCTGCTAAAATTTGACTAAGTCTCTGGTACAATTTTGATCAGTTGCATGTCTTTAAGTACCATAAGTACCTAAACAGTATTAGATCATAAATGGACATTTCTGCAAAGTTTTGATTGGCCAATTATATTTTCAAGGACTTAAGACTAGTAAAATCTTCAAAACAGTTCTTGTAAAGTGCAAAGAATATACTCTCTGTGCAGATAACAGGTGAAAATATATATATATATACATAATTAATCTCTATGAAGAAAAAGGATCAAAACTTGCGTACTATAATTCATTTTTAATAAATATACATTTCACATTTTCTTTCTTATTAATCTGCAATGCCAAAAATAGTGAGAAACAAATTATTAGCATAGATCATTCCATTAAACACACAAAAAAAGGTATAGAATGGATAGGGGTGAATGTCCCAGGAATTCAGGGCCTATGGATATTAAGTCATCTCAGTTCTGAGACATGAAATATTTTAATGTCTTAATATCATCTTGGCTTGTAAAATAATGAAAATGTTACCAAAAAACCAGAAATGTATACAACTTCTGCTAGGGCTATTTCAATCCAGAGTAAATACTTTTGGAGGAAGCTTTTGTTTGTATTAAATGGGGAGAAATTGAATGTTAGAAGCTTTGTGAAAGGTGTCATTAAACTCAATTACATTGTGGATAGGGGAATCACAGTCATTCTTTATATGCAAATTATGAACATTTTAGCTGAGACAATTAGAAATTTTAGTTTGGGGAAGGAAGAGCAGATGGAGCAGAAGTCATAGAAGCCACAATTTAGCTTTGTACTGAGCAGGAATTTCTCCTAAGCTCATTTCTAAAACTAAAGACCATTTAGAAGGATCCTCAGTTACTTTAATCTGTAGCAATGAAATGAATTGTTCTCAAAAATGTCCTTGGAAGTTGTTGTAAGGGCAAAGAATGCCTGGAGACCTTTTACCCAAGGAGGTGAGGCGTAAGATGTACTTTTGGAAATTCCATCTGAACTCAAGTTTGCTTACTGGCTTGCCTGAAACCACATTCAGGGTAATAACCACTCCTTGTTTTCTGTTTATCATATTCTGCATTGCTTTCTTCTTAGGAAATTTTAAGCCAAAAAACAAAAAAAATACAGGAAAGACTATTCAGGGAAATATTCTCAGCTACTCTTTGTACAGCATAGGAAAAATTTGAGGGTGCTTGATACATAAGCAATAATAGATTATCTAGCATACCTATTGAGATGTACGTAATGAAGAAGCAACTGAGGAACAGAAGAAGTCCATAGCAATAGAGATGCTGAGATATCACCATAATGAAGCAACATGGCTATATGGAAGCAACATTCAGTTTGGTGTTAGAACATGAACATCTCCAAACTGAGATTGTTGTGGTACTTGTGACAAATGGAAAGCCTCTTAGTGTTGGTGATATGCCTGTGTCATGCTATGCATACCAAGGCCTATTTTACTGAACACTCATGAGAAGCAGAGGTATGCCTTTAAGAAAGAGCAAAACTAAAAGCTAAAATGTGGTGCAAGCGGTAGAGTGCTGGCCTTTCATTCATGAGATCCTGGTTACCTGATTTAAGTTCCAACACAGAAAGCAAAATAAAAGAAAGCTATAACTCTTAAGCACCCAATGGAATATTACTGACACTTCTACATTTTCCATGTCTATGGGAAGGGTAGATTTCAAAACCTTCAGTGAGTGTCTGAAATTGAATAGTACTGAACCTGGTGTATACTAGGGTGTTTTTTTGTTTGTTTGTTTTTTCCATTTTTACCTATATAGACTTATTCATGATATGGTTACATTTCTAAATTAGTCATAGTAAGAATTCAACAGCAATAATCAATATACTATAACTACTATACACATATATTTTAATAAAATTATGTGGATTCTGTCTCTTCTCTTTTGAAATACTTCATTATATAGTACTCACCTGTTTTTGGACCATGCGTAACTGAAACCATGTATAAGTAGGTACTACTTTATTTGTACCAATTAGAAAACTGGAAAATACTTCCTTTGCTCAAGGTTTTGAGTTTATAAAATGGGATTGGAGTTCAATCACTCTATATTTTTCTCACCCATAAATTATAAGAAGCTCACTGACTTGTAAACAAGGGAAAGTTTTGTAATATGTGGCTCCATTTTCTCTGGAATGGCTCTTTTCCCATTTAAATGCAAAGAAAAGAGCAATTTTGTTATTAGGTAAATGATGTAAAAGAATATTTAAAATTGTGATGAATCATTGAGACTAGAAAATTTTGTTTTTCTTTTGTCTGAGTGCTGTTCCTGAGCTCTTTTGGCTCAAAGCTAGTGGTATACCACTTTGAGCTACAGCACCACTTCTGGTTTTCTGGTAGTTAATTGAAGATAAGAGCCTCATAGACTTTGCTGCCCTGGCTGGCTTTGAGCTGAGATCTTCCTGAATAGCTAGGATTATAGGTGTGAACCACCAATGCCTGGCTAAAGAAAGTTTTGTTTTTCTTTTTTAGTCATCTAATTAAAAATTCTAAGCCATACTCCCATGCTTTGAGTACTGTGTTCTATGAAAATTTTATTGTTACTACATAACATTTACAAATATCAAGCAATATGGTTTCTAATTTTCTACACTACCATTCTACCTTGAAGTTCTCTTCATCTCAATCTATTTAGTCCTTGACATTCATTGCTTCAGGATATAAAAGTTATAGAAACAACATGGAGGAAAAAAATCAAATTGAAGTCTGTTTTGGAACTAGTGGCACAAAAACTAGAGAGAGAACTTCCAAAAGCTCAGGCAGGCATTGAGAACTAAAAGCCAAAATCATGATAAATTGATTTGAAAGAATTCAAAGTGTTGCATAAGCAATTTTTCTAAATTGGAGGACAAGGAAAAAAGTAAGAAAGAGAAGCAAGATATTTTAAACTGTGGATTTGGGGTATATCTCAAGTAATGGAGAACTTGCTAGCAAACACAAGGCTGAGTACATACCCCAGTGGAAGTAAGGAAGGAAGGGAGCGAGGGAGGGAGGGAGGGAGGAAGGGAAGAAGGTGAAGGAAAGGAGGGAGGGAAGGGAAGGAAAAGAAAGGAAAGGAAAACAAGGAAAGATAGGAGAGGGAAAGGGGAAAGGAAAGGTGAAAGGAAAGGGAAAGGGAAAATTGGGTTGGTATTTCTGCGAAGTGATTCTTAGAATTTCATTCCTCAAGCTCTGTCACTGGTTTGTGATTGAAGAAATAGAAATTGCATATAGATTTGTGATTCTTATTTAAATGAGTCTTGATGCTTTAGCTTTCAGGTAAAATTCAAGGTACACATAGGCATTGAAAAATTCTCTGATGATGACATGGTTTGGAAAAAATAACACAGAAATAGTGATGTGGTGAGTATTCAGTAGCGAGCTGAAAGCTGTTCCCCTGATTTCTTGAATCCCAAGAAATAAAGGGGGAATGCTCTCAAACACTTCCTATCTCCCAGTGAATATACAGCATGGTAGCTAAACCTAAAATTATCAGAGTTATGAATATGCAGTGTCCTGCATGGATCATTATCTGGGTATCATATGCATTTCAGCAAATGCCAGCAAAAATATTTGTCAACGACCCAAGTACAGACACCTCCTCTCAACAATGCTGAATCCTTCGAGCTTTGATAGGACCTTACAGAGAATTCAAGTGAGGACAAAAAAACAAAATTTGGCTGAGAAAAGCTTATAGTCTGAAGATAAAGTGTTTAACAACAAAAAGACTAGGACTTCAAAATCAAAATTAGATTCTGCTTTAAGAAAATATTCATTTTCTCTTCAATGTTTGTATTTTATGAATTTTTTTAGACTGACTATTCTTTCTCTGCAAAAAAGATATATATGACACATAAAATATGAGCATTAAGAAACTTAAACTATTTAGTGTGGAGGTAATGAAAACATTATCAAGGAGATCCAAGTAAATGTTGATAAATATTCAGCTATATTTTTTATTTCATAAAATGGTAGACATAGCATGAAATGCTCTTTCATAGGATGGTAGGCATAGTATGAAAATAGAATAATGAAACTCATTAATGCTTTTAAAAGGGAAAAAGGATGATAACAAAGTAATAGAGGAAGTAAAATTGATCAAAGTGCATTATATACATGTGTAGAATTGCCACAATAAAACTTTTGACTCTGTTCAAGTTAATATACAAAAGCCCTTTGTTTAAAAAGATAAAACATTAACAGATATCTAATAGACCCTTTTTGCATCTTACCTTTTTGCACAAATTTCTTGAAAATATGGCAGAATGTGACTTAGTGTTTTTAAGGTTATTTACATGTATTCTAAAGATTGTAAGCTGAAATTGATCCTTTGAAAACTTTCCCTATTCATCTGTCTATCTATGTATATATGTATGTATCTGTCTATATATGGTGTTCAGTTATTAATAACTTATAAAACATCAGAATGTATTGTCTGTCTTTGTCTTTATAATTTGTGCAACAATTTACATATTCCATCATTTTGGCCAAGTGGCCACAAGCCTTTCATCCTGGCTTATTCAGTGTTAATCAATTATTATTGTTGGCCAACAAATAGCATGTTATTTTATTAGATTGCATAGGGTGTTCATTTTTAAGTTTTATATTTGATTAGTATATTTTCACAAAGGATTTTTTGTATAACTGAAAGTAAATTAAGGTTTACTCATGAAAATGATCATGTAAATGACTTGATTGTTTTGATTGGAATAGTGAGAACTAAGATAAGGTTTGATATTCATAGACATTTCAAGAATTCTGAGATATTCATGAAAGTCATCAAGAGTCCTATTCCTAAGAATACCCTAGGTGCTGTGAAAGAGCACCTAAAGAGGAATTTTTGTGGTATCTTTATTATTATTATTATTAGTAGTAGTAGTAGTAATTGTATCCTTAAATACTGGTACAAAGGGGTTGTCGTTTCCCAAAGCAACTTGGGATACTCACCCATCCCTCCCACTCGATCTCTTTCTTTTCTTTCTTAATTTTATAGAATATACATTGAATTCTGAACCACATTCTCCTCTCCTTTTTCTCTTTGTTCATCTATCTCCTTTCCCCTTGACCCCATCCCATTCCTTTCCAGTTGTGTTTATTTTGTTGAACTTTGCCTTTGCCTTTCTAAGGAATTATATTATTTGAATTCTCATTGACTCTATCATATTTCAGTTAATTTAGTGATATCTTTATCAAGTCTCCAAACTACCAAACTAAGACCCTTGCACAAAAGACAGGACAAGATTTCCAGAACTCTACAAGGCACAGATCTTAACAGGCTGAGGAACTACTACTATTTTAAAAAACAACAACCACACTAGATTTTCTTTTCTTTTTTTTTTTTTTTGCCAATCCTGGGCCTTGGACTCAGGGCCTGAGCACTGTCTCTGGCTTCTTCCTGCTCAAGGCTAGCACTCTGCCACTTGAGCCACAGTACCACTTCTGGCCGTTTTCTGTATATGTGGTGCTGGGGAATCGAACCTAGGGCTTCATGTATTCGAGGCAAGCACTCTTGCCACTAGGCCATATCCCCAGCCCACACTAGATTTTCTACATGGCACAATTTCAGGATTTCTTGAACTATGTTAATGTTATTGCACAGTATTAGGATAGACAGATTTTTTTCCAACAGAGGGTACTGTAAACCTGAAAGAGGAAACTAACTTGAAGGGTGCATAACATTTGCAAGGTCTTACAAACCAGGACCATTGTGGTTGACTGAATAGATTTCTGCTTCTCCTCTGCCTTTAATCACTCTGAATCTTGCTTTAGCAGTTGGAATATAAGATATGATGGCCATACCAAGACCATTAATTTCCCTAAGGAAAATAGACAGATGTCTCTTTGCAGGACTAGTCCCGTTTTCTGAGGGAGATAAAAGGCACTAACAGGACCAAAACTTCCTATATGGAATTCCAATAAGCTTAAGTTTGGTCACATAAAGAACAAAGTGCATCTATAAACATACCTGACACTCTTTTCCTTGCTAGAAATATTTGTTTCATAACATGGAAACCTTTGTGCAAAATAGTTTGAACAGAATTGAATAATAATAGCATTATTTGTTCAGCAAGTTCTTTTAGGACTAAGTTCTTTTAAGAACTAAAACAGCACAGAAAGTATTATCATTCTCTCATTGAATCATGTTGTATGAAGCTTTGATGCATCTAGATATTGCTAGATACCAGCATGCTTTGCCTCCTCTATATAGAAAACATTGTAGCTATTACCTCAAATTTGAGCTATAGCTAAAAGGAAGAGACAAACTGTGTACAATTTTTTTTCTAATTATTCTTATTTGCATTTCTAAGAATAAATAAAATTTTACAATCTGAGATATTACTAAGTTTCTTGGGAAGTTAGATCCCAAACATTTACCGCAGAAGATTTAGTAAACTTTTGGTAGAATTCACAGGAATAAGGAAGTTTATTCCTTTTATATATTCTCCAACATTCTCAACTGTTAATGAATCAAATAAATCTCTATAGCAGGTAACTGAGTGTGAGTAGACTGAAAAGAGAGCCTTATTGTTTGTTTGGGTAGTAACAAACATTTGTTTTGGCAATTAGGAAACCTTATTGTTTATAATGTATTCACTTCATAAACAGATTCTGTCAAAAAAAAACCCAACAAATTTGTGGCTCATGCTGACCACTTGCTAATGTGTGTGACAGGCCCAGGGTTTCATCCTTAAAAGAGAAAAGGAAAAATATCCTCCAATATAAACAAATTAACTAGAGAAGAAGTAAAAACAATATCCTTTTCAAATGTTGCTTCTTCCATGTAAAGAAAAAGACAAGGGAGTTGGGCTCAATCTCCCATTCTAGCATAAAACTGCAGTGTAATAGCCCCTCTTTAAATGAAATTCCCTTTTCTGCCTTTAAAAAAGGGATAAAAGGTTAATTTTTAATGACATCAAGTGATGGGAAAATTCTAGAGATAATCCCTAAACTGTACAATAAATCTGTGTTAATAACCTTAGGTATTCAGATGAATGGAAATCCACACACTGGTGACTGGATTGGCATGTTAATCTCCTGTCAACTAATCCATTTTAAGATATTTAACTCAGAATAACAAAATGAACTCAGCTCTACTCTTCTAAATTTTAACTTTAGGGGCTGGGAATATGGCCTAGCGGCAAGAGTGCTTGCCTCCCTCATATATATGAAACCCTGGGTTCGATTCCTCAGCATCACATAAACAGAAAAGGCCAGAAGTGATGGTGCGGCTCAAGAGGTAGAGTGGTAGCCTTGAGCAAAAAGAAGCCAGGGACAGTGCTCAGGCCCTGAGTCCTAGGCCCAGGACTGGCAAAAAAAAAATTAAATTAAGTTTTAACTTTAGAAGAAATGTCAGAGCCCATAAACAAGAATAAGGAAAGATTTTACTGATGGTTTTATCTTATCTCTTATTTTGAGAGTCAGCTGCAATTTGTAATTTTGTCGATCCTCACAGATCTGTTCAAATGAGGAACTACATGAAATATGTCAAAAAATCTCATAGTTGTGTCATCTGCAGGACAAGCATGTAGACTTAAATGTTTTTGTTGAATCTTGGATCGCTATAATTTCAGAAGACCCCACTGAATAGATACCATTTCCTCAAAAATTTTATAAAGACATTTGTGAATAAACTTTTACATGATACCAGAAATGTGTCATTTAGAGAGTATTTGTGCTGACAGGGAACATTTGAATCTGTTTAGATTTTAGATTGAACACACTACAGATGTAGGAAGAAATGAAGTTTTAAGATACTAATCACATCCTGAATAGAATCCCACCCTTTGGTTCAGTAGACTCTCACTGGTGGTCAGAATTGAAATAGCTGTGGAAATGAAACACAAAAGCAAAATAGATTATTGAACTTTTGGAGATATGTTCCTAATCCTTGATGGTCCCTCTTTTTGTGTGAACTATTCACTATTGAAGGGTCATACTGATTATTCTTAGTTTTTCTACCTCAACTCTGTATCTTGGGCCTCTTAGTCTTTTGATCACAAATACTATGAATAACTTAAATTTCTCCAATCTATATACACATTCCTTATCTATCCATGGAATTTTTGGAATGATTTTCTGTTTACTGGATATCTCTGCTTGGACATCTCATACACATTTCAAATTTAACTTCACTTTTATTTCCATGTACTTACTCTGTTTCAATATTTCATATCATAGTATGTGGCAGTAACATCTTCCAAGCGATTTATACTGGAACTATAATCTCAGTACTTGTGTGTGTGTGTGTGTGTGTGTGTGTGTGTGTGTGTGTGAGGCATGCTCATTTCCTTCAATTCCACTACTACCTAGCTAGCTTAGTCTATTTGTCAAGTTTCTCAAAAGCCACTGCTAGAGTTTTCTAATTGGTCCTTATGCTTCATTGCCTTCTCAACTGTTAGAGCAATGTTTTAAAACAATATAAAATGCATCACGTTGCTCTACTGATTAAAATTCTCTCATGGTTTTTCTTCATTATTAGGATATAATCCGAATTAATCTTATTATATAGAAATTATCTGATTTCTACATCTTTATTTTTGTTTCTCTGCAGTTATTGTTTTGTACTTTGGTAGTAAGTTAATTTTTACCACCAGTGTTTGCATATTTATATATCCTGTGGATGAAAATAACTAAGGTGTGTATTTTATGATGAGAACATCTATCTGTTGGAAAAAAAGAAGTTATTTATCTGTCACCTAAGTATTTCAACTCACTACTCTAGCTACAGGCCTCTTCACTTCATTGCACATGATAGTCCCCTCCCCACTTTGGATCTTTCATACATGCTCATACTTCCATATAGAATATTCTGCCCATCCTAGTTTGTGTAAGTGGCTTATTCTTTTTCTTTAGGACTTGTAGAATTGTTGACTCTTCAAATATAAGCTATTTCTGATGTTAAAAATATAAGAAGGCTTTGATTGCTCATGGCTTGAATTCTAGCACTTTAGTCAAATCTCTAGACCAGCTTTTTGCTGATTATTTTGGGATGAAGTCTCAGGACTTTTCTATAATACACTAGATTCCAGCCTTCTGAGTAGTAATAATTATAGATATAAGCTGCAGGTTCCTAGCCAACTTGAAATCGATTTTTTATTTGAGGTATCAAATATTATTTACTGTACTATGTATGCTAGGTAATTTTAGGTGCATAATTTCAAGTACTTCCTAATAAATAGGCAATATTGCCCCCTTTAGGAGATAGTTGATTTGAAACAAATCTGATTTGCTTTAGAGTCTGGGCTTCTAATAATGGCATTATGACTGCTTCTAATGCTCTCAACAAATGTCTTGTGCAATTTCTTAAGGTGGAAATAATCAAGAAATAGAAGCCTGAAGAGAAAACAGTAAAAAAAAAAGTCATCCCCATAGTTCCCACTCTTTTTTATTACTTTAATTTTAATAGTTAAGGTGAAAGGTAAAACAGCTTGTGTTTTATTTGAAAAACAATATTTGTGGTACAGACACAGAACTTGGATCATGTGTTATGTTTCTGATAACTGAATTTGTCAGATTTTTCAGTTAAGTAATGATATTTCAGAAAGACAAAGAAGTAATAATTCACTTATCTTGTATTATAGTCTTATTTACCCCATTTTGTTTTTATTTATGTTTTTCATTTTCATAGTAGATCATTTAAAAGACTGAAAGTTTTTAGTTTTGATGAATTACAAGTTACCATTCTTTTGTAGATTGTAAAAGTTATTTATGTAACTCAAGGTCACAAAGATTTTCTCTTATGTCTTTTTCTTTCAAATATTTAAAATTTTAGGTCTTAAAATTAGCTCTATAATACATAGAAATGTTTTTACATATTATGTGCATATTTATTTTCACAGAGATATTCGTTTGCTGAATTGACTATTCTTTGCTCAGTGGGTTGTCTTGGTGACAAAAAAAAAGATTAAAAATGAAGAGTGGGGCTGGGAATGTGCTTAGTGGTACAGTGGTTGCCTAGCATTTATGAAGCCCTAGGCTTGATTCCTCAGCACCACATAAACAGAAAAAGCCGGAAGTGGTGCTGTGGCTCAAGAGATAGAGTGGTAGCCTTGAGCAAAAAGAAGCCAGGGATAGTGCTCAGGCCCTGAGTTCTAGCGCCAGGACTGGCAAAAAGGAGGGGAAATAATAGGGAGAGGGAAGGGGGAAGGGGGAGGGAGGGGTAGAAGAGTATAGAAATATAGTGGGACAAAGAGTAAACTAATTTAGCAGTGATACTCACTAGACACTATGTTGATAATGAACTATACAATTTGTGGGGGAGGGGGTTCAGGAGGGAAAAGTTAGGAGAAGACAAAGAGGGGACACTGTTTAAAAAGAAATAACTCATTACCTGACCTATGTAACTGTAATCTCTCTGTATATTACCTTTACGATAAAATAAATGTTTTTAAATATAAGCATTTCCCAGCTGCAGAAAGGCACACATACTGCTATAATCTCAGTACTTGAGAAGTGGAAGGCAGGAGGATTTTCAGTTCGTTCATAAAGCAAGTATTTTTTTACTCATCACAGCTATCTGATTGAATGTCAATGGGAAGTAAGACAGTGAACCTAAAATATTAATGGTTTTAAATTAATTTTGTTCTTGAAGGTGACAATCTATAGAGAAGAGCCTAGAATATAGCCAGACTTTAGTGTAATGTGTAGCAAAGCTGAATTTGGAATCCTCAGGGTATTGTGTTATGTTGAGAATCATATAATAGACTTTCAATGAGTTTAAGCTTTCTCTCCATTTTGCACCATTAGTCTTTCAATGATGTGCAGCTACTTGCCCTGAAGAATAATAAACCTAGAGAATTGGACCTAGTTAACAACTCTAAATGTTAGATCTTTTACTTCCTTTTCTTCTAAGCTTGAGGAGATTCTGAAATTTTTATAGACAGAAACTACAGTGCATATTTGAACAGAGATGGTATTTTAGAAGTTAGGAGCTATTTTATGTTTAAGAAATCAACTTTTTGGTGCTGTTCAATATTTCTTAATACAGTACCTCATGTTTCACAAAAGTTCTCAGAATAAGACTAAAGTGGATTTTTATTGTGTGTATATAAGAGAACAGTTTGTGAATCAAGAGACTTCAAATTGAAAATGACAAGAAATTCCAGTAAATGGGTGCATCACAGTTTAAAAAGGGAGAAAGTATATTTTTATACCTTTCTGTCATTGTCCTTTATGCTTAACATACTTATTAAGGTAACAGAACAACTCAAACTGATTAATCCATAGCTGATCGGTTTACTGGCACTGTAAATGGCATAAAGCTTACATTATGTATTTTATGATTAGAGGAAGCATTTGGTGGAAATTGGGATGACATATGGTTACTACAGATACAAAACAGTGGCCTGTTTTAATTTTTGTTAACAAATTTATTTTTTTCAATCATCCATACCTATGTGAACTGATCTCTTTAAGTATAATTATTATTCTTGCCAGTATTGAGACTTGAGCTTGGAGCCTCCAATTAAGTTTTTGCACACTTGAACCACACTCCCAGTTCTAGGTTTTTGCTGGCTTAATTAGATAGAGATGAGGGTCTCTAAGACTTATCTGCCAAGCTGTTTATTTCCCCCCAAGGTCCTCAGATTCCACCATCCTGATGAGTAACTAAGATTATAGGTATGAGCCCCTGTTGCCTGGTTCGACTATGAATATTGTGAAAATAGAACTCCAGAGACATAAGGAAATGACTTCTCTTGGAATTGATGCTGTAGCTTGAGTGGTACAATGTTAGCCTTGAGCACAAAGAAACTCAGAAACAGCATCCAAATTCAAGCTCCAGGACCAGCAAAAAGAGGAGAGGAGTGAGGAAGAGGAGGAGGAAAGAAAGACAGAAAGGTGGGAGGGTAGGAGAAAGAAAGAATGAAAGAAAGAAAGAAAGAAAGAAAGAAAGAAAGAAAGAAAGAGAGAAAGAAGTAAAATACTTCTCTGATAGTAGCACTTCAGATATAATGGCAAGATTAGTGTATAAGATATTGGAAAACAAGTTACTTAGTCTGTGAATAATGCCTCTTACACTTCAACTTTAACTTGAATGTCATTTATAATGTAAATGAGCTTTCAGTGTGTGTTGAAGTAAGGCATTTATCTTTTCTGAAATTGTATAGTATGTTGTTTTTCTTATTTGCATGCTTCCAGCACTTCTTAGTTTAGAAGATCAGATTTATGCCAAAGTATAGCACCTCCATTATTAAGAAGCAATGATATATACTTTTCTGTCATATAAAGCACTTAAAATTTTAAGTTGCACCAAAGTTTATCTCTGTATAGCATAAACAAAATTAATTTGATATAAAGGGAACAAATACTGAATTGAAAATCCAGTAACATTTTCTTGCTTTTCTTTCTTTATAATGAAAAAGATTTAGATTAGAGGAACTCCCAGGCTTCTTCTTGCTCCAATATTGCTCACATACATGGCTACATTAAACTCTGACAGAAGAAGTGAAATGTGACGCTGAAGTTTATTGTTTCTCTGAGCATATCTGAGCACATCTACAAAATGTTAGGTTTTTAAAGTAGGTAGCTGGTAAAGGAGAACGCCACGCGGTATTCAGGCAGGAGAGCAAGTTTATTACCTAACTGCTGGCCTGTGGCCAAGATGATCCATGGCCGGAGAGAAGGAGAGAAGGGAGAGAGAGCGACCCCCACCCAGCCCCGCCTTGTATCTAGGGCAGGGGCAAGGGGTGTGGCCACGTGGATTAGGATGTGACCTCAGGGAAAGGGGAGGTAACTGCCTCCATGTCTGCAGGTTACCCAGGTAACTGGGTGGAGACTTAATGAGGTGGGGGCATCTGAATGTAGCCCTCAGGGAGAGGACCTTACCTTCCAGCCTTTTAATAGTTATGAAAAAGGGCAAAGACTCTCTCTGGCTGCTTCCTGCTGGCAAGGGGCATCGGCATTAGGGGTAAAAGGCAGAAATGTGGCCCCTCCTGGAGAAGGCGAGCAGCAGGGTCCCTTGGTGGTAGATGCCAGTCCTTGAATGAAGCCTGGAAGAAGTCTCATGAGGCAGGGGCTGGGCAAAAAATATTAAGGCACAAGGGTTTAGGGCACAAAATTAAAAATTGGATGACTTAGACAGTTCTTATACTCAGGCATGGACATTAGATGGACAAGCTACTATCTCTTGATCCCCCAGCTCTGATTAATTTTGAAAGGGCGAGACAAAGTGACTCCATTTCGGATGTGACATAATTCTCTTCTTACTCCTCTCCATGATCCTTGTTCCCTGAACTGGCTGAGTCCCATGGGTCTAAGTGCTTGTTGCTGGGATGGATGGTTTGCCCCCATTGGCATTCACGGGGTTTGAACTCAGGGCCTGGGCACTGTCCTGAGCACTTCTGCTCGAGGCTAGCACTCTACCACTTGAGCCACAGCTCCACTTCCAGCATTTGGCTGGTAAGAGATAGGTCTCTTCAGCCATGCTTCCAGCCTGGCTCTTAGCTGATTAGTTGGGAGATGGAGTTTGAGAGAGATTTTCAGCCCGGGCTGGCTTCAAACTGCAATCCAAGGAGTCCTTGCCACAAAAGCCCTTTTTTATTTCCAATTAAAACAACAAGGAGACCAAGAGGACTAGAGCTTACCGGTACCTTGTCAAGAACTGACCAAATACTTGCCAGAATTCTGCAATGACAAAACTCAGTAGATGTGATGAGTTTTAGCACAGATATATAGCTAGATGGACATACTAACAAATGACATTTACACAGACATACACAGTGTGCACATAGGTTTTACAGCATGCAAAAATGAATTTCAGCGGTAGACTCTTTTGGAATTCCAATAGTAAATGACTTTTTTCCCCAATATTTTAAAACCACGTGGTCAGTTAGAAAAACAGTTTTACTAGCAAACAACGATTTTCAGATTATAAAATGGAGAAACCATATTTTGATAAACTCCAGTGGGATGCCATGTTGAGGGGGGTGGCAGGAGGACACAAACACACTAATAGAGAACACGTGGCATGGCATAGTGGCCCCTGAGCTGGTGCCTGTTAAATCCAATATCCACCACGTGGTCAATGCTAGAGAAAAGAACTTTTAGATATCTTTGCTGACAAAGCACATTGGTGGTCAAGCCTCCGTTTCAAAGGTCTGTGAAAAGAGGCAGCTTTGTGAGCAAGGCACACAACGATGGTACAACTTGGGAATTTTATAAAGTAAGCAAGTAAGCAGGAAGATGAGAGAGAGAGGGAGAAAAAGGAAGAGAAAGAAAGGAAAAGAGAGAGAGAGCCTGAATATAAGTGACTTCTAACCATTTACCATTGCAGTGGCAAAAACTGTTTCTGTTTGAGTATTTCAAGCAGGCCTCATTGCACTGTCAAGAGGTGTGCTAGCAGTTTCCTGGCTTGGATGTGACTGTGATGCAAAACCCAAAAAGCACGGGAGAGAGGCGCCTGGTGAGTGGATGAGCTTACAGGGCAGAAGCGGCAGGCAGAAGCGGCAGAAGAGGCGGACGGAGCGGCAGAGAACCCGAGCAGCAGCAGTTTCATTCACCAGGGTAGACAAGTGGTGTGGAGGTGGAGGTGGATGTGAAGGCCAACAATGGTATTAGTGAAAAGTGCCGCGTGGCGACTCGTAGCACTTCAGTTCACGGAAAAAGGGCCATCAGGACTGGGGATACTCCCAGAAAAAGAAGAAAAATAGATGGGAATTCTGCCTGTCCTGACTCTTAAGCCCCATCCGAGTCACAGCACCATATATGTTAGGTTTTTAAAATAGGTAGCTGGTAAAGGAGAATGCCACGTGGTATTCAGGCAGGAGAGAAAGCTTATTACCGAACTGCTGGCCTGTGGCCAAGATGATCCATGGCCGGAGAGAAGGGAGAGAGAGCGACCCCCACCCAGCCCTGCCTTATATCTAGGGCAGGGGCAAGGGGTGTGGCCAGGTGGAATAGGATGTGACCTCAGGGAAAGGGGAGGTAACTGCCTCCATGTCTGCAGGTTACCCAGGTAACTGGGTGGAGACTTAATGAGGTGGGAGCAGCTACATGGAACCCTCAGGGAGAGGACCTAACACAAAACTGCTGTATTCTTAAAGATGTCCAATTTAAAACTCCATCGATATTCCACAGTCTATAATTTTTAGCAAGTGATTTATCTGATAAAGGCCTTCTTAGGGTTTTACTTAGGTGTATTTTTATTGAAATTAGGCATGCTTCAAGTTGAAATTTATTTTAAGTACAAAGAAATACATATCCAATAGTGTAATGTTAAATAGTGTTATTTTAATCATTGTCTAATAGTGTTATGTTAAACATTATAAGAAATGTACTTGTATGGATGTGCATATTCTGGATATAATGATCCCCTAAACTTTGAGTACAAAGTAGCTTGTGTACATCTACAAAGTCAGCTTTTCATAAGTCAAACATTACAAAATATACAATGTACAACTTGGGGGAAATTTTCTACTAAAAGAATGATGAATCCTATTATTTAAGTAGAATAGGTATGCCCTTGAAGGATGAAATACTTGGGAAAGAAACTTCAATTTTGATAGGAAAAAAACATTATCATTAGCAAATAAAGAGACATGAGAAAGCTCACAGACTGTTGGAACACAGCACAGAGAAGCAGGAAATAGCTTTGCATAATTTTTGGTTGTGTTTTGGTCTTTGGGATATATACCTACAGTCTCATTGGACCAGGCACTGGTGGCTCACATCTGTAATCGTAGCTACTCAGGTGGTTGAGATCTGAGGATCACGTTTCAAAAGCAGTCCAGGCAGAAAAGTCTGTGAGACTCTTATTTCCAAAAAACTACTAAGAAAAAGTCAGAAGTGGCACTGTGGGTCAAGTGGTAGAGTGATAGCCTTGAGCACAGAGGCTTAGGGACAGGGCCCAGGCCCTGAGTTCAGGGCAAAAAATGGGGGACATTTGTGAAACCAATATTTTTGTTGTTTTCTGGTTTTTTTAAACTTATTTATTGTCAAAGTGATGTACAGAGAGGTTACAGTTCATACGTTAGGTCTTAGGTACATTTCTTATACTGTTTGTTTCCTCCTCCCTCATTCCCCTGTCCCCCCTCCCTTTTTCCCTCTCCCCCCCATGAGTTGTTCAGTTGGTTTACACCAAACAGTTTTGCAAGTATTGCTTTTGTAATCGTTTGTCCTTTTATCCATTGTCTCTTGATTTTCATATTCCCTTTCACTTCCCTAGTTCTAATACCAGTATATACAGTTTCCAATGTACTCAGATAAGATAGAGTGATAGCACCAGGACAACCACAGGAAGGGGATACACAGAGGATCATCAACAAAAGAAGCTACGGTTTCATATGGCATGTTGAAAGGAATTACAACAGTGATCTAACACTCATTTCCATAACATGGAGTTCATTTCACTTAGCATCATCTTATGCATTCATAGGGGCATAGCTATTAGGCTCTTGTGATCCTCTGCTGTGACTAGCCTAAACCTGTGCTAATTATTCCTGAGGGAGACCATAGAGTCCATGTTTCTTTGGGTCTGGCTCACTTCACTTAGTATATATATATATACCAGTCCTGGGGCTTGGAGTCAGGGCCTGAGCACTGTCCCCCCTGGTTTCTTTTTGCTCAAAGCTAGCACTCTGCCACTTGAGCCACAGCGCCACTTCTGGACATTTTCTATATATGTGGTGCTGGGGAATTGAACCCAGGTCTTCATGTATACAAGTCAAGCACTCTTCCCACTAGGCCATATTCCCAGCCCAATTTGATTTGTTTTTAAGTAACAACAAATAATTTTTTTCTGTGCTTTTGAGGAAAAATAGAAAAATGCAGTTTGGAAAATGAGAAAGAAAAAGAAATATTATTGCTACTATTGAAGGACATAAATATTGAATGAACATCTATACAATTGGTAGGACATTATTCATCCTCTTACCTGAGCTTCAACCCACTGGCACCAAGTAGCAGTAGAAATAAAGCCAATCATTCATCCTTTACAAAATCCATATCACTTCAGACCTCAAGTCATTTTCAGTAGAGACTAGACACATCAACTATTTAGAACCATTTCTTCCTAGTATCACTACTAACAGCTAGTGAAATTTAATCTTTGATGCAATGTTATCTACTTTGAATGCTGAGATGAGTAGGATTGCAGTTCAAGCCTGGTCTGGGAAAAAGTTTATGAGAGCCCATATTAATCAATAGATCTAGACAGGAGCACATAACCTATCATCACGGTTACATAAGAGATTTACATAAGAGAATCACAGCCATGGTTGTCCTAGGGGAAAGCATGAGATCCTATTTGAAAATGTACCTGAAGGAAAATATTTCTGGAGGGGTCTGTTTCAATTGACCGAATATCTGCTTAGCAGAAACAAGGATTTGAGTTCAACAAAAATAATTTAGTCTTCATTATCCATATACTATTATATAATCTACTATGGATCAGCTATTGTGATAAGTACTAGAGATATGGAATTAATAAGTGAAAGAAAACGTGCCTCATATTTTGTTGCACATAATCTAGTTTGATTGACAGTAAATAACACAATAATCATAAATATTGAGTTATGATAGGTGCAAATTTAGAGTATATAAAATGCAGTTTGTAATAATGGAGAATGGACACCTTATCTAGCTTGAGAGGATAAGATATGAATTGTAGAATTTAAAGACTGTCCACTTTGATGGAAAACATCCTTATATATGAAGAAGTTGTCTTAATACTTCAGTTACTTAAATAATCATATGTGAAATTTCACATAAACATAGTTACAGAAATTATTCGGGACACAGAGAAGATAGGTTTGGGAATTGATACATCACAGTAGATAAGCTAGGGAAACAGTGTGACTGAATACAAAAATGTACTGCAGGGCAAAAGATAGGCTCATCATATGTTAGATGATTTTATATGTAGACAGATGGTAGATGATAAATAGAAACATATATACATACATGATAGAGATATAGATAGATAGATACATAGATAGATAGATAGATAGATAGATAGATAGATAGATAGATAGGGCTGTATCTTCCAGATAGCATATATATCAACTGAATTTTACTATTTAAGACATGCATCAGTCTGAATTTTCATCACTTTGGGGGGGGGGGGGGGCAGATGAAAAGAATTTTATTGAGTGAGAATGTACTGACGCACCAGGACTGCACCCAAGGCCAGGATCTCAAGATGCAGCCTTCCATTACTTTTAAATAATACATAATCACTTTTTAAAATTTAAATTTGATCAAAATTTAAGAATTATTTTTGTTGTTGTCATTGTTGTAAAGTTTGGATGGTGCAGATAGTGTATGCATGAATGTATTTACTTGTTTTCCTTGAGTTATAATATAATTGATCTATGAAATCCTCTCCATATATGAATATTTCAATATTTAGTTATCTTCTGGAACTTTCCTTTGTAATTTAGTTCCACTTATCTTCTGGAACTTTCCAAGACACATATTCTAAATAAATATTGGTTTCTATAGTAGTGCTATTGATATTGTTCAACTGGAGACTTAATGTAATTGCTGTAATCTGTTTTGTAGGACATAAAAGTATTGTATGGGAAAACATGAAATAAAACAAATGGCAGCTTTGGAAATTTTAGTTTTAATGTGTCCTTTAAAAATTACCTTGTAGCCAGGAATTGGTGGCTCATGTCTATAGCCTTAGCTACTCAGGAGGCTGAGATGTGAGGGCCCTGGCTTGATACCAGCCAATGCAAGTAAGTCTGTAATACTCTTATCTGCAATTAACCAAAAAGCTGGAAGTGGAGTTGTGGCTCAAGTGATAGAATGCTAGTCTTGTGCATAGAAAGCTCAAGGACAGTATCCAGGTCCTGAGATCAAGGCCCAGAACTTGCACGAAATAATTGTTTCCTATCAAACATATATACTACCTTGTATAATAGGGTCCCCAAATAATGATTTAGTTGTTATCAACAGATGTTCAAATAACCTGTTGCTATGGAGATTCTAAGGGGAATAAATTAACAGTCATATTTTGACAACTGCAAGTTAGTTCCCTACTTCATTGCACTTACAGCCAATGTACTTAAACTTATATTTGTTAGATTTTAAAATTAGTGATAGAGTTTATATGGTGGAAAATTGAGCTTAAAAATGACAATAATTTCCTTGCTCTTCCAACTGGATAATCATTTGCTTTTAATACTTAAAACTTATAAGTACATATTCTTGTGAGCAAGAACACATTTGATAATTTTGGTCAAGCTTATTTTCATCTCAGAAGTAAATTTTTCTATTACAATAGAGTAGTAATTAACTCTTCATATGCAAAATATAATTCAGTGTCCCTGATTTTGCATTCTGATAAATGTAAATCTGTTAGTGCAATCATGCAAACATGTTTTAAGGGTGAAATCTTTGATGAGTAGGTTGTGAAAAATTAAATTTCAATTACATTTTGAGCCGTTTTCTTGCTTGTTTGTTTATGTTAAATAGCTATCTGAAATGCATTGGTTGTATAAAGTGTCAGGGTGTCATCCTAAAAGTTCTAGACGCTGAATGTAAAGCAAAGTTGTAGGAGGTGAGGCACACAGTGAGATATCCAATATGAATGTGCATGTATAAAGGGAGGGGCAAAGTTAATGCAGCTGTTTTATCTGCAGACTGAATATCCGGAAGACTGACTTCTAATTTGGGTTCTGCCATCAAATGCATGACCTGGTTATATTCATCTGTCTAATGCGTACCTTTAATTAGACCATTCTAACACATTTTTAACAGCTAAAGTTTATATTCTTATTGCTAGAATTTTTTTCTGATGGTTCAGATTTTCCCAAAGTGAACCCTAGAAAATGATGTACAGATGATCTTAAGGCACTAGGAAGGAAAGGAGACATGCTCAGTAACCAGTATATATTGGTAATTGGCTCTGAACAGAAATCAGAATAATAATTTACAGTTTTTATTATCATTCTAGTCTCTGCCCATCTAAATCTCTATCTATCTATCTATCTATCTATCTATCTATCTATCTATCTATCTATCTATCTATCTATCTATCTATCTGTTTATCTATCTATTCCAGGACATCATAAAACACCACAAATTCTAAAAGAGAATACAATACAATGAATTTTATTTTTGAAATGTAATTTTGAGAGTAGTTACCACTATTTGGAGAATCCCAAACTATGTGAGTAGCACTATTAATAGAGCATGTGTTCTATTTGCCTAATATGTTAGGAGCTACTTATAATTTGAAAACAGCATCAGGTCTCAGGCAAATCAATAATTCTTAATTTTCTTTCTACATTTTATTCAAAAAAGGAATCTTGAATTCTACATGTGGATAAACTGTCCATTCTTATATAAAAGCTATTAGACTAAAATACTAAACTGCATATTATACTTTATCCAAATATTAACTTTAATCAAACACGAGGAATAAATAGCACTAAGTTAATAGCATGTTTGATGATGATAGAAGTTTAAAAAACTTAGCAATTTAATTGATAACAGGTGCTTAATCTCCCAAAAACTATCATTCAGTATGGTGAAGTTTAGGGCCAATCTAAGAACAGTCTCTAGAACTGAGTTGTCTAGTTTTCCAAAGAGTACAAAAAAGACTGTGTAAAAATCTGGTGCTAAATAATCTAACTAAATCTCTGCAGTCGCCCATAAAGGAGAAACAGTAGTAAAACCAAACTTGAATAAATCATGGAAACTCAGGAATAGTGAATATAGAATGAGATCAACAAAGGGAGAAGGAGCCGAGAAATTGTAAAAGCTTCTACTTCATTCCTTTAAGAACACAGGAAAGTCTATCTCATATAAATGGAGAAAGAGAAATATAAAGGTGGAAGCTGGTATATCTTTAGGAAAATGGGATACAGATAGCTGTGGGGCAACAATTTTATTAAAGTACTGAAAGATCAAACTTAGAAACAAGCACACAAATGAAATATAATTACAAAATATATTGATATGTTGAATTCATATAAATAGAAAAATACTTTTTAAATATTGAAAATAATGTTTAAATATTGAAGGAAAGCTATTTCCCATACTCAAATGATAAATTGTTCCAGACATAAAGATTTACATTATAAGTGTAACGAAGCAACTCAAGCCAAAAAAAATCAAAATCTACAAAAATATGAATCTATGAAAAACTAATGAAAATAATGAATACATAATTTAAAATATGCCAAATATTTAATAGAAATTTCGTGAGATGAGGGTTATAAAAAGCAGATACATTCATGATGAGATAGTCGATACCATTAGTTACTATAGAAATGGAAGTCAACATTAAATTTTATTTTTTTCTTATTTATTGTCAAAGTGATGTACAGTGAGGTTACAGTTTCATATGTTAGGCATTGGATACATTCCTTGTACTGTTTGCTACCTCCTCCCTCATTTCCCCCTTCCCCCTCCCTGTTTTCCTCTCCCCACATGAGTTGTTCAGTTGGTTTACATCAAACAGTTTTGCAAGCATTGCTTTTGTAGTCATTTGTCTTTTTATCCTGTGTCTCTCAATTTTGGTATTCCCTTTCACTTTCCTAATTCTAATACCAGTATATACAGTTTCCAGTGTACTCAGATAAGATACAGTGATAGTGCAGGAAGGGCATACAAGAGGATCATCAACAATAGAAACTTTGGTTTCACATGGGTCTCCCTCATAGGGAACAGGTTTAGGCTAGTCACAGCAGAGGATCACAAGCGCCTAATAGCTATGCCCCTATGAATGCATAAGATAATGCAAAGTGAAATGAACTCCATGTTATGGAAATCAACATTTATTATTGTTAGTTTTCTTGATATAGGACATTCTTAGTGGGGTGAGATGGAATCTCAATGTTGTTTTGATTTGCATTTCTTTTTTTTAACTTCTGCAATCCTTTTTTTGTTATTTTATTTTATTCTTTTTTCAAATTTTTATTATCAAACTGATGTACAGAGAGGTTACAGTTTCATACGTTAGGCATTAGATACACATTTCTTGTACTGTTTGTTACCTTGTCCCTCATTTCCCCCCCCACCATCCCTTTCCCCCCCTGAGGTGTTCAGTTCATTTACACCAAACAGTTTTGCAAGTATTGCTTTTGTAGTTGTTTGTCTTTTTTTACCCTGTGTTGATTTGCATTTCTTTTATGGCCAGTGATGTAAAGCACTATTTCATATGTCTCTTGGCCATTCTCATTTCCTCATCAGCAGAGTCTCTTTTTAAGTTTTTAGCCCACTGTTGAGAAGGCTGTTGGTTCTTTGCGGTTTTGTTTTGGAAGAAGGTAATTTTTTTAGTTCTGCATATATTTTAGACATGAGGCCTTTGTCCATTGTATGGCTGGTAAAGATTTTTTCCCAATCTGTGGGCTTTCTGTTTATCTTGAGAGCTATGTCCCTTGCCCTGCAGATGTTCTGCAGTTTGATGTAGTCCCATTTGTCCAACCTTTCTTTGATTTGTAGCATTTCTGGGTCTTTGTTAAGGAAGTTCCGTCCTGTGCCAAGGAGCCCAAGTGTTTCTCTTATTCCTTCTTTTAGTGCTTTCAGGGTATCTGTTTTAATTTCGAGTTCTTTGATCCATTAGGAAAGTGAAAGGGAATACCAAAATAGAGAGACACAGGATAAAAAGACAAACAACAACCAAAGCAATACTTGCAAAACTGTTTGGTGTAAACGAACTGAACAACTCATGGGGGGAGAGGGAAGGGAAGGGGAGGGTGGAATGAGGGAGGAGGTAACAAACAGTACAAGAAATGTGTCCAATACCTAAGGTATGAAACTGTAACCTCTCTGTACATCACTTTGACAATAAAGAAAAACAAGAAATGGAAATCAAAACCACAAAGAGACCCTATCCTATAATGTGAGCAACTTACATGAAACAACTTAAATATAAGAAGATAAAAAAATAAGATAAAATATAAGAAAAGGCATAAAGCACCTGGTGAAATTAGAAAATTTTATAAAACTAGTGTAAATATAAATGCTACATATGCTTTAGAAAATAATTTGATGCTTTCTTAAAAATTTGAATAGGAGGAATAGGCATGGAGTCCCATGTCATTAATTCCAGCACTCTCAAGACTAAGGATGATCCCATGTTTGAAGCTCGCATGGGCTATATACTGAATTTTGCACAAGTTTGAGTCTATCTAATGATACATTGTCTCAAACAAACAAAGAAATTGAACACACACCTATCATAAATCTTAGCTATTTTACATCTAAATACTTACCACAGAAAGAAGAAATATTGGACACAGACAACATTTTGTTTGACTTTAATGAGTAGAGAACCAAGTGCAAAACAAATAAATAAAAAATATTTTTGAGCTTACAACATGAGAAAGTAGTAGTCTTTTTTTTTTTTTTTTTTTTTTTTTTTTTTGTGAAAGTCGTGGGGCTTGAATCCGGAGATGGGCACTGTCCCTGGCTTCTTTTTGCTCAAGGCTAGCACTCTGCCTCTTGAGCCACAGCACCACTTCCAGTGTTTTCTGTTCATGTGATGCTAAGAAATCAAACTCAGGGCTTCATGCATGCTAGCAAGCACACTACCACTAAGCCCCCAGAAGGAGCCTTTGGTACAATGTTAGCACAATAATTTGGAAAAAAGTGAATGATATTTTAGTTCTTCCAAGCTTTTTTATTTAGAGAACCAAAAGAAGTTTCCCTATAAAGAAAAAAAAATTGAATAGGATTTCATCAAAGTTAAAATCTTTGCTCTTAAAAAAACAACAGAAAGAAGGACATGCTTCATACCCAAAGAAATACTCTTTTTTATTTGAGAAAATCTTACTACGTAGAGCAGGCTACACTTGAATTCATGCTAATCCTGTTTCAAAATTACAGGTATACACCAAGAAATGAGTCTTAAACTCATACATTCAACAAAGGACTTGAATCTACAATACATAAAATATTCTCAAACCTTACAAGCAATAAAAATAAACAGTGGGATAAATTGTGAACCAATTCAACAGTGATACTTACTGGACACTATGTTGTAAATTAACTTTCCAATTTGGGGGAGGGGAGCTGAGGAGAAAAGAGGAAGAAAATGAGGGAGGGGTTAATACTGTTCAAAAAGAAATGTACTCATTACTTGACTTATGCAACTGTAAACACTCTGTATGTCACCTTTACAATAAAATTTAAATTAACAATGATAAAAAAAATTTCAGGGCTGATTACATGCCTCTCATCTACTTGGGAGTGGTTGCAGGAGAATTGTGATTTGAAGCAAGTTTTAGCAAAGATAGCAGGATTCTATCTCTAAATAAATGAATGAATGAATAATAAAATGAATGAATAAATCAATAAATAAGAAATAAGTAAGCAAAATGATTGGAGATGCAGTTCAAGAGGTAGGGAGCTTGACTACCAAACATGAGGTCTTATACCTAATCCTTAATACTGCAAGAAATAAATATATAAATAAAGCTTAAAAAAATTTAATTTGAAGATATGCAAAATATGTGACTTTTCGCTGAAGATAATATAAGTAATGCAAATAAGTAGGTAAAATATAATCACTAACACCTATTATAATAGCTAAAGTAAAAAAATAGAGTAGTGATGATACTAAATATTGCTGAGGATGCAGAGAACCCATTTCCACATCTCTGGTAGGAATATAAAATTGTAAGCCACTCTAAGAAATAATTTGATTTTTTAAAAAAATAAAACCAAACTTGCAGAGCTATAAAAGCCAAAAATTGGATACTAGGTCACTTATTCCAGGAAAATGAAAACTCATATTTATACAGAAATCTGCACACAATTTTTTGTACTATCTCTGTTTATAAAAGGCAACAACCTGAAGTAATGAAGAGATCTTTCACAGTTGAATGATAAAACAAACAGATATATAGCCTAGATCACAGAGACAGAATGAGTGGTTGAGTGTCAGTAAAAAAGTGATTAGCACAGGGTAGTGCATTTGTGGTGATGACTTTTATTTTTACAGTTGTTACTCACAGGATTTAATGGTATAGAACTATACAACATACACAGAAACATGCATTCACACACAGAGATACAAATGACTAAATATAAAAGCTGGTGAAAATTGAATGAAGTTGATAGGTTAATTACATTGTAGAAGTGTGATTTTCTAATTCTGACATACTATAAATATATGAGAAACAGTCTGTGTGCTCCTTCTGCAACTTCCTTTGGATTTACAATTATTTCAAATGAGAAGTTAAAGAAAAAAGGCAGAGGGAAGAAATTGTTAGGATGTGAGTCAAATAGAACACTTAAACTTGGTTAATTTATTAAGAATTGTACAAGGTGAATGCTGGTTTCTCATGCCTGTAATCTTAGCTACTCCGGAGGCTGAGACCTGGAGGCCTGTGGTTTCAAGACACCATTGGTATTTTTTAAAAAAGGTCCATGAGGTTCTAATTTTAAAATGTTAATCAGTATATGACAGATGCATCTCCACATTTATGATCATTGCAGCTCTATGGAAAATAGACAAGATATAGAAACACTCCAGATGCACAAATGGATAAAAAATAAACATAATACAGTGACAACATTTTATCTGGAAAAATCACATGGAGTAAAATAAAATAGGCTAAGAAAGACAATTGTGCATGTGTTCTTTTGTACATGGATATGAAACCTAAAATACAAATATATGTAAACACATACAGGGTCACATGCATATTTAAAGTGGCAAACTGATGAAAGTATTATAAACTCAGGAGTGAAAGAATTCCATGGTATAACGCAACTGAACAATTATCTTAAAACATGAATACTAGGAAGCTGAAATATGTGTTGATTGCAGAAGCCTGGTTGGAGGAGCAGAGAAAATGGAAAGAGGAATGGTGGGCTAATATAGTCATATTACTTAGTGTGCACATGTGAAAATGGAGTTAAGAAACATTAGGAGATTAAATAGATGTGAAGGTGTAGCATGACAGAAAGAGTAACTGGTCAAGATGCATTGTACTACACATTTCAGGAATATTGCAAGGTCTGTTTGTTTAAATAATAGGTAGAAAAGGGGTGGAACACAAATAATTAAGAATAGCATGCTACTAATTATATTGTAAACAAGAAAACATTCATAAAATAAAGGAAACAAGCTTAACTTTTAACAAGTTTGGACTATTGATACCATTTACATTTCTAATTCTCTGTAATACTCTTTAAAAATATATTTCAATTACATGACTCATATCGCCACCCACAAGTTGGATAGCTCACTTTCATCAATGTTCAGTGAGCTCCACTACTGCACTTTTCACCCTTTTTCCTTCAAGTTCTATGCCCTTCCCCAACCCTCCTGAAGATATAGATGTGAATATACCATACAAAAGGCAAAGAAAATAGAATCATCAAAAACTAAGAACTAAAAAAATGAAGTATTTTGTTTCCTTATCTTAGAGTTTGTTTCAGTGTGTATATTATTTTATATAAATATGAAGAGGCATTTAGACATTGTGCCTTTGTGTTTCTCTCATAAGCGTATTCTCTTTTGGTCTCACATTGTGAGTATTCAAGTACAACTTGTCATATCCCAGTGCATTTTAGATCTAATTTTTGTATACCAGAGAGAACATGTGCCATTTCTCTCTCTGAGCTTGGCTTACCTCGTTTAACATGATTTGTTCTAGGTCCATTTATTTTCCTGCAAATGACATAATATTACTCTTTCTAAGGGCTGTGTAAAATTTCATTGTGCATAGGTACCACCTTTTTGGATCCACTCATGTAATTTTGGGCATCCGTGCCATTTTCATATCTTGGCTATTGTGAATAGTACTGCAATGAACATAGATGTGCAGGTGTCCTTATCATATCCTGGCTCATGATGCTCAGGGTAGATGCATAGGAGTGGTATGGCTGGGTTGTAGGAAAGATCTGTGTTTCATTTTTTGAGGAACCTCGGATTACTGTCCAGAGTGGTTGTACTAGTTTACATTCCCACCAACAGTACAGTACAAAACCTCTACAATAACAAAAAATTAATTAATTCAAAAAAGGATCAGATTCAATATAGACTAAGTTGCAAAAGAATATGGAAATGGAAGTGAAAATCCTGACTTTTGGAAAGTCAGGAGTATTTCAATTTAGAAAGGGGAGATGTATGAATGACAGTTATTGGGTATAGGGGCATGTACTTGAATGGTGGGAAAACTTCCAATGCTCTATAGCACAGGAGGGTCACTATGGTTGATAATTACTTGAGATATTTCAAAATAGCTAATAGATAGGATCTTGAATATTCTCAGCACAAAGAAATGATGAGTATTTGAAGGGATACATATAGCAATTACTCTGATCTAGTCATTACAGTGTATTCATGTATTGAAATGTCACACTGTGACCCTTCAATATATACAATTATTATGTGCCAATTAAAATAAAATATATTTAACAATCGATTTCAAGAGAAATATCCTTCAAAAGAAAAGTACAGAAATTGGATCTTATTATAAGAAAAAATAATTTGTAAATCAAAGCACAAGCCCACAAAGATGTATATAATCATAGTTTCTGAGATAATGTGTTTTGATATTTTGTTAACTGGTTTATTGAATGACCAGAAACCAATCAATAGATTGTAAGCAGAAACTAACATATTTTTCTATTATTCCTTATAACTTTCCCTGAGAGTTTCCTTTCTTCTCGTTTCTACATGGAATCATTCAATTCATTTCCAAGAATTTTTCCTGTTGACTTAGTTCACACAGAAGCATTTCCTCTATTTTAATATTATAAGGTCTGCTTCAATGTTATGGGTACATTGCTTTAGTACAATATAATCATCAAAATTCTTACATAGTCATTTAAGTCTTTTGTCTTTCCTCAGCTGGGGCCTGACACAAATATGAAGCCTGATGGTGAGGAACAGGGCACTATAGATGACTTAAAAATTTTTTTCTAGTCTGTGTCTTTCCTTCTCACTGACCAAAGTTTCTGGCCACTACTAAGTATTAGCTAGGAAGAAACATAAGAATAGCTGCCCTACATATGAAACTGTAAGCCCTATGTACATCACTCTGACAAAAAAAATGAGAAAAAAAGCTTTACAAGAATAGAAAATTGGTAGACTGCACTTATTTTTTTCTTAACATAGGAAATACAATGTTATTGATTTTATAATTTCGGGTATTATTTAAGAGAGTTCCATACTAGAAATATCCCAGTGTCAATCATTTAATGAGAAAAAGGAAAGTTGTATTAAACATAAGTGCACCTAGCAAAGGGTGTGATCTACTTGGCAGACCTTGGTCTAATCCACAGCATATGATATATTCTCTCATCAGATCACTATCATAGCACTGTTTGGGCATTTATCTGTCATCCTCGTTGGATAGCAAGATAGAAAGAAAAAGGCATAATTTCACATGGTAGGTTGAAAATAACAACAACAATGATAAATTACTTGTTTCCATAACTTGGAGTTCATTTTATTTAGCATCATCTTATGTGTTCATATGGACACAGTTATTGAGCTATTGTGATCTGCTAGGATTATCCTAGACATGTACTAATTATTCCCAGTAAGGGAAACCATAGAGTCTATGTGTCTTTGGGTGTGGCTCACTTCACTTAGCATGATTTTTTCCAAGTCCTTCTATTTCAGTATGAATAGGACAATGTCATTCTTTCTGATAGAGGCACAGAATTCGATTGTCCATATGTACATTTTCTTGGAAACAACCCAGATGCCCCTCAGTAGACGAATGGATTATTTCTTTACTTTTGGAAATCTTTTGTTTACTGCCAACAAAACAAGGATCATCAAGACTGAAGGCAAACACAGAACCCTGTAGTAAAGGAATACAAAGCAATTGAGCTCAGTTTGTTGTAAAAATTAACAAATACAAATTTTGGGCTGGCTATAAGTATTGCACTAAGGGAACCTTTAAGATAATTCTGTTGAGTTAATTAAAAATGTCTCTTGTTATCTAGGTTCTTAATTGGTTTCCACTGTTTTGATCATTAGTGAGAAACTTTAGGAGAGGCTCAGTAGTCATACTGAATAAATTATCATAATTATCATATGTTAAGCAAAACTCTGTAAATGTTCTAAAGTGAACAAGTTGATAGTTGATGAAGTTAAAAATAAATTACAGAATTTCCAATGAAAGAAGAGCTTAGATACCTTCTCCAGGTCTTATGATTTGCTGATCAGATATGACTATAGGCATAATATAGGCACAATATTACATAAAATTGTCTTTTATATAAATCTTACATTTTAATTATCCTGTAAAAAGAGAACTGTAATAAACATGTTTGGAAATATTACTGTCTTCTTCCTAGAAATGGCAACCAATACTATTAGTACTTTGTTCTCATTTTAGTGAATAAAGTTAACAATTTTTCCTTATCAGAGGACAGTTAAAATGCCCTTGTGTCACCACATATTCATAAAGATATAATCTGACATATTTCACAAAATGAAAAATATTACTGCAATGCATTTGCTCTCTATGGGAACATCAGCAACAAAGAATAAGCTAGGGATTTCTGGATTCTTGGAGGATAAATTCAGATTCCAACAAGTGAATCTTTACATAGATCATGAAAAAAATCATGCAGATAGGAGAAGCAAACAGTACTCTTGATTTATCCCATAGCTTCTACTTAAGAAGACTAGTAAAAATGTTTAAGAACTTCTTAAGTGTGAACTAAACATTTTAAACTAGGTCAACTGTGTCCAGTGCCCAAAATGAACAAAATAAGATAGGATTTGTGGAAAACAGGAGAAATAAATAAGAAAATACAGCAATATATCACTCCAGGGGAGAAAAATGAAAGAACCTTCACTTAGAAAAAAATGTTTGCGGAAGACGGTGGAGGAGCAGCAGAGCCCTGGCTGAGCTCCCTCCAACATCGCAGTTTTCTCACCCCATAGAAACTTTTACTCCTAGAAAGACAGCTGGAGTAAGTTCTAAGAGTTCAGGGATTCTGGCCAGGAAGGAAAAATCGACTTTGCTTGTCTGAAAACACAGATTTGAGCTCCGGGCGGTGTCTCGCAGCCACGCCAGTGCCGGCACCAGCAAAGCACCTGGCATAGTGACCCACACTCCACAAAGCTAAAGCACACAAATTAGACCAGGGAGAAATCCTCCAGACTGCGGCTGAGCATGGACGGGCTGAAATCGCAGAGAAAGCGTGAGTACCCCACGAAAGATATTCTCACTCAAGCCCACAGAGAAGCTTCAGGAAGGTAGCCCTTCCCCCACCACCAGAGCAAAGCGCCATCTTTGACACGGGCATAGGGTCAGACCAGACTGGAACTAAAGCGGGCCTGGGGAAAGTGAGGAAAAAGGAGCCATCTTTGAAAAGGGCAAGAGGGACCAACCAGTGAGAGCCAGCTCCGCCCAGGAGAATGCCCCCTGCCCAGGTGGGAGGCTCTTCCTGGGCCGCAGCTTAGCCCGAGGTGCCCACCCTTCCCACTGGAATTTCTAAATTTAAAGCAAAAGTGGCGAGCAGCTCCTGGCGGCATGGAAACACCAGATGGGGGAACATCAGTTCCTGAGATAGATAAATGGTCCCATCACAGAGGAAGCCCAATTCCCAGGCCAAAACGGAGCTGAATTCCATAGCCAGCTCCGCCAGGCGGCCATCCCGCCCAGGAGGGAGGAACCTCCCCCAGGCAAGCAACTCTCAGCCAGGTAAACCAGGCCAGAGGGACCCTGCCCTGCTGAGTACACAGCAAATTCAAAGCCAGGCATTAAAGGCTGCGGCCCCACAGCAGACAGAGGAGCCACGGTTTCCGAGACTGCTCATGTCCCCATCTACAGAGGACGCCCAAGGCCTACCTGCAAGCTATGAGAACCACAGAGACCCAGGATTGCACCAACAGGGGAGAAGGGTCAGAACAGATCCACCCCCTGAAAACTGAGAGCAAGTCAAACCAGCCAATTAGGAAAATAGACTGCAGACCATCGCAAGGAAACCAGAGACTGGGGAAAGACCACCCAAACAAGTAGGATTCCATTTTTTTTTCTTTTCAAATTTTTTTAAACTTTTAAAAAATTTTTTTCACTTCTCAAATGTCATTTTTTTTTTGTATTCCATTTTTTACCTGTTTGTTTTATCAAGTTTTTTTTTTTTGGTTGTTCATTTTTCTGTTTTTTATCCTTTTTATTTTTTATTTTATTTTATAAATAATTTTTCTCTGTTTTGTGCATCTATATTCCAGTATTTTTTCTTTATTTCTCTCTTTACATTCTCGTTCTTTAAAAATTTCTTTCCTATGAATACACCTCCACTCTTTTCTGCTAACTCTCCATTGTCTATCATGTTAACCTTGTTCTATCTACTGATTCTACTCTTCTCCACATTTCCACATCACTGAAACTAAACTGAAATCATCACTCCCCCAATACATTTTACTCTATTCTCTTTACTACCTCTAACTTTCCCTCCTGACTTACTGCCAGGACCTCCAGGTTCCATTGACTCCTGGTTATTAGAAAGAGGGTATCTGTGCTTAATCCGAGTGAATCAAAGGGGTTCATAGAGAAAGCCAGTCCTAAAAGAACTTAATATAAGAACAAGAATTGCGTATAGGGTTGTAACAGTAAATAAGTAACTACTGAATATAGAGACCAGGATCGGTTGTAACAGTAAATAAGTAACTACTGAATATAGAGACCAGGATCGGTTGTTATATTGAAATTGTATTCTTTAGGAACACTAAATCTACTTTTATACACAGGTATACAAGGTATCTGTATATAATTGTGAACTTATAAGATTTACTCAACAGTGCTTGGTAAGGGCTGCTTTGGGTCTTAAACGGTGCTCACAAGTGCTTGTAGATTGGCATTTCCAATCCAAATGGACAGAAGAAACACAAGAAAGATGGCAAACAATGGAGTCTTTCTCCCACTCAACACAAGCAGGAAACAGAGCAGTCAACCAAAGACATAGAAGAGAACCCTCAAAATGCTCTACGAAGTCTACGGATAAACATATTAAATGAAAAGTTTGAATCAATACAGCAATCATTCCATAAAGTAATGGATTATTTCATGGCCTCAACAAATAGAAAGATGAAATTCAAGAGTCAAATGAAAAGATAGGTACCCAGGTAAAACATTTGAGAGACAGCACTCAAAACCAAATTAATGAAGTAAAGAAGTCCATGCAAGACCTAAGAGATGACATGGAAATCATCAGGAAAGACAAGTCAGAAGGAAAAGAGATTGGAAATCAAGTAGCTAGCCTACAGTCCCTACTAACTGAAGCAGAAGATCGAATATCAGGAGCTGAAGTTTCCCTAGAATCTATGGAGAAAGATCGAAAATCAATACAAATCCAATCCAATCAACAATACAGATCGCTACAGGAGATTCAAGACATGATCAGGAAGCCCAATTTAAGTATAATAGGTATTGAGGAAAATTTGGAGAAAGAAGTTAATGGGATTGGCAATCTACTTAATAGAATATTATCTGAGAACTTCCCAAAAATACAGAAGGATAGGCCTATATAGATACTAGAAGCATTTAGAACCACAAACCGACCAGACCAGAACAGGACATCCCACCGACATATTGTGATCAAAACAGGATCAGTAGAGTGCAAGGAAAGAATCCT